>NC_134688.1:7016763-7316763 GCF_050947455.1 Rhinoderma darwinii
ACAATCTCAAGACTACGACACAATCTCAGGAATAAGACACAATCTCAAGAATGAGACTCAATCTCAAGAATAAGACACAATCTCAAGATTAAGACACAATCTCAAGAATAAGACTTAATCTTAAGAATAAGACACAATCTAAAGAATAAGACACAATCTCAAGAATAAGACACAATTTCAAGAATAAGACTCAATCTCAAGAATAGGACACAATCTCAACACTACGACACAATCTCAAGACTACGACACAATCTCAAGAATAAGACACAATCTCAAGAATAAGACACAATCTCCAGAATAAGACACAATCTCAAGACTAAGACACAATCTCAAGACTACGACACAATCTCAAGAATAAGACACAATCTCAAGAATAAGACTCAATCTCAAGAATAAGACACAATCTCAAGAATAAGACACAATCTCAAGACTAAGACACAATCTCAAGACTACGACACAATCTCAAGAATAATACACAATCTCAAGAATAAGACTCAATTATAAGAATAAGACACAATCTCAAGAATAAGACACAATCTCAAGACTACGACACAATCTCAAGACTACGACACAATCTCAGGAATAAGACACAATCTCAAGAATAAGACACAATCTCAAGAATAAGACTCAATCTCAAGAATAAGACACAATCTCAAGACTACAACACAATCTCAAGAATAAGACACAATCTCAAGAATAAGACACAATCTCAAGAATAAAACACAATCTCAAGACTAAAACACAATCTCAAGACTACGACACAATCTCAAGAATAAGACACAATCTCAAGAATAAGACACAATCTCAAGAATAAGACACAATCTCAAGACTACGACACAATCTCAAGAATAAGACACAATCTCAAGAATAAGACACAATCTCAAAAATAAGACACAATCTCAAGACTAAGACACAATCTCAAGACTACGACACAATCTCAAGAATAAAACACAATCTCAAGAAGAAGACTCAATCTCAAGAATAAGACACAATCTCAATACTAAAACACAATCTCAAGACTACGACACAATCTCAAAACTAAGACACAATCTCAAAACTACGAAACAATCTTAAGAATAAAACGCAATCTCAAGAATAAGACACAATCTCAAGAATAAGACTCAATCTCAAGAATAAGACACAATCTCAAGAATATTACTCAATAACAAGAATAAGACACAATCTCAAGAATAAGACACAATCTCAAGAATATTACTCAATAACAAGAATAAGACACAATCTCAAGACTAAGACACAATCTCAAAACTACAAAACAATCTCAAGAATAAGACACAATCTCAAGAATAAGACACAATCTCAAGAATATTACTCAATACCAAGAATAAGACACAATCTCAAGAATAAAACACAATCTCAAGAATAAGAGACAATCTCAAGAATAAGACTCAATCTCAAGAATAAGACACAATCTCAAGAATAAGACAATCTCAAGAATAAAACACAATCTCAAGACTACGACACAATCTCAAGACTACGACACAATCTCAAGAATAAAACACAATCTCAAGAATAAGACACAATCTCAAGAATAAGACAGAATCTCAAGAATAAGACTCAATCTCAAGAATAAGACACAATCTCAAAACGACGACACAATCTCAAGAATAAGACAGAATCTCAAGAATAAGACACAATCTCAAGAATAAAACACAATCTCAAGACTAAGACACAATCTCAAGACTACGACACAATCTCAAGAATAAGACACAATCTCAAGAATAAGACTCAATCTCAAGAATAAGGCACAATCTCAAGAATAAGACACAATCTCAAGAATAAGACACAATCTCAAGACTACAACACAATCTCAAGAATAAGACACAATCTCAAGAATAAGACTCAATCTCAAGAATAAGACACAATCTCAAGACTACGACTCAATCTCAAGAATAAAACACAATCTCAGGAATAAGACAATCTCAAGAATAAGACACAATCTCAAGAATAAGACACAATCTCAAGACTACGACACAATCTCAAGACTACGACAATCTCAGGAATAAGACACAATCTCAAGAATAAGACTCAATCTCAAGAATAAGACACAATCTCAAGACTACGACTCAATCTCAAGTATAAAACACAATCTCAAGAATAAGACACAATCTCAAGACTAAGACACAATCTTAAGAATAAAACACAATCTCAAGAATAAGACTAAATCTCAAGAATAAGACACAATCTCAAGACTACGACACAATCTCAAGAATAAGAGACAGTCAGGAAATCATGGGAAGATTAAGACGTCATCACTAGACAGAGATCAGGTTAGAATAAAGGTGTTCTCCCATAATCAACATTCATCCCTTATCCTACAGGACGGGTGATAGATATCTGATGGCTGGAAGTGCGAGCGCTGGGACCCCAGTGATCCCTAGAACGTAGGTCTATGTTTCCCCTGTGTACATGGAGCGTCATGGCACATGCGTGACCACCGCCCCACTCACTGTCTACCGGACGGAGACCTCCGAGTGGCTCCATTGTCTGTCTGAACCTTAGTATAGCCGGGAAGGCGTACTCTGCAGTGAGAGGACAGGGAGCAGGGCTATGTCTCCATTTGGAATGTCCGTACTGGACTTGGGAGACAGTTTTAGCTTCGTCCATTTTCTGGGCAGTGAATGGAGCAGTGGTCACTCCTGTGAACTATCGCTCCATTCACACAGGGGACTCGGGGACCTGCGTTTCTGTAAACGCTGGGGTCCTAGCGCTCGCACCTCCAGCCATCTGACATCACACAATTTTGTTTGTGGGAAAACACCTTTTAGATTTGGAGGGTTCCTTCTTTTAGATTGTAAGCTCCTAGGAGCAGGGCTTAAGATTTGGTGGAACCCTTAGGAAATGGTGGGATCCTCTCTTTAGCGTTAGGCGTCCTGGTAATAATTGATTGTGAACTGTCGGAGAGGATTCCTTTCGTTACATTGTAATGTAGACGTGTCACATTGTATTGGATGTTATAACCAGACTCTGCTTTATGTCCAGATGCAGTAGGCAGACGATCGATCTGATCCAGGGTGATCTCCGATCGCCACATATGGGGTCAGGAAGGAATTATTTTTCCCCTTAGAGATAGATCTCCGGGGGTTTTCTTCGCCTTCCTCTGGATCACTGGGTTGTGGCTCTTACCTCAGGACCTTACAATGAGAATTGTCCTTTGTGACAATCGCTGGGCGGTCAGATTGACTGTCACCAGGAGTTTACACCCCCCAGGTCCTGAATTAAGAGCCACAACTCTCATCATTTAATAAAATAGAGAAAGTCATTCTTTTTATGACACTTCTGCTTATTGCTAAAAACCACCGTCTCTCGTGTCGTTATTCTCCGGGATTCTTCCATAACTCGGGTGTAATATATGAGAGGAGGGGGCAGATTTATGTAGACCAGCGTTCCATAGACCAGTCAGAAACAGAAGTGTCTCGGAGTAAAGCGCGGCCACATTTCTAAGAGGTCCAGGTCTCTGAATAAATTTTGCGCATTTTGGTCTGTCTGAGAGTCAGGAAAGAAAGCGAAGATTTACTGTACAATCTGCAGCGTTTTCTGTGGTAAGAATTAGTAAATGTGTCAGACCTATGGCGGCCCCGGCCCTTTACAATTAACCCCGTCTAATGTTCACAAGTATTGGGAGACTAGAAAAGCTGCAAATTTTATCACAAATAGGGCGTGCGCCAACATTGCGTCATTTCTACCCCAGAAAGCTGACGTCATTCCATTGATAAATTCCCCCAGGATCATTGGTAACCCCCATATTTTAGGAACATTTGGAGCAGAACCCGGCCAGTCCTCACTCCAACATCCACCACGTCCTGCAGTTTACAATATTCAGCCAAGGATTGCCACCTTTTTACCATAAAATATCGACCAGGGTAAATACGGGCGGTGGTTTTCAGGGGTGACTTAACACAGAGTTTGTTTTGAAGGCGGGAGCCCGAAGAAGAGCCACAGGGGCCAGGTTTGAGGAAAACATTTTTCAGCAAAAAACTTCTAATATGTGTAACGTCCGCGGCTGCGGCTCATCGTTCCTACTTACCCCCCCCCCCGACGGCCGCGACCGCAGACTACCTAGTGCTGACCGACATCTCCTTCCTAGGAGACGCCAGTACTCTGTTATGTCCGTGGCTGCGGGCCATCAGCGCCACTCTCCCCATGACAGCCGAAGCCACGAGTCGGCGAGCGCTGGACCCAGTCTCCTTCCCAGGAGACGCCAGCAATCGCTTCCACTCACCTCAGCCGGATCCAGTAGGAGCAGCGCGCACACCGGACTTTGATGAAGCATTAGGCCGTGAGTACACTGGACTATAAAAGGGGTCCGGCCCCCTACATTCCGTACTATCCTGGTCGAGTACTGTGTTGAGCCAAAGTCATGCCGTGCTGTATACTACGCCTGACCTGCTTCACCTCGCCTGACGTCTACCTGCTGCCTAGTCCCAGCCGAGCCTGCCCTGCTGCTGCCCGAGCTGCCACACGTACCTATACGAACTATAGACGTTGACCTGTGCCCTGTTGGCCAGCTGCCATAATGCCAAGGCGGTACGTCCCAGTGGGTCCACAAACCCTACGTGACAGTACGCTCAGGCCATGGACCCCGCTAGTCGATTCAAGACCATGACGACGTCTCAAGAGATGCGGGGGCGGATATGCTAGACCTCCAGTCTCGACAGGACCAACTCCTCCAGGCGTTGATCATTCTTGCACGTCGGCAGGAGGCACAAGCTGCCGTTCCTCCTACTACACCTACTGGCAGTGTTGATCCTCAGACTACACCTCTTGGCAGTGTGGACCCGCGTGTTTCTTTGCCACTTCCTGACCGCTATGATAGAGACGCAAGTACCTGTCGTGGATTTCTGAATCAGTGCCAGATCCACTTCAGCCTGTATAGTAGGACATTTTCGTCTGATGGTGCAAGGGTCGCTTTCATCATCTTTCTCCTCATTGATTATCCTATGCCAAGGAGACACCTCCGTGAGTGAGTGCACCATCCACATCCGCACCCTGGTGGGAGAGCTGTTATGGAACAATGAGGCCCTGGTGGCTGCATTCTGGCATGGACTGGCTCCTGGCATTCTTCTGTCCACCCGGATTGATATACGGATCCGAGAACACCTCCAAGAGGTTCAACGAGAGGGAGTCCTTCCCAGTCTGGCTCCTACTTTTCAACAACCCCTGCTGTCCTCAGATGTCGATCTTCCTAAGGAGTCTGTGATAATGGACCAGTGTAAGCTATCCTCCCAGGACAGACAACGCAGACACACTTCTGGACTCTGTCTTTATTGCGGCCGCATTGGCCATCTTGTGTACCTGTGCCCCCAAAAAGCCCAACGCCTATTGTTGCTAGGAGTGACAACCTTGGGTAAGAAAGGACTTCCCTCTAGATTGTCCATGCCTGTGACCATAGTGTCCGGCGAGAGAACGCATCAGGTCTCTGCGTATCTGGACTCTGGATCCGCTGCTAATTTAATCCGTAGAGACCTGGTGGACCTTCTTCAATTACCCATCACACCTCTGGAGAGCCCGTTGACAGTTGCTTCAGTACATGGACTACCTCTCTCAGACCCAGTTATAGCTGTGACCAAGCCGCTGAGGCTCCAAGTACGAGCCCTTTACTCCAAATTTCTGCAGGTCTATGTCCTATCCAAAGCTGTTAACCCTGTGTTGCTGGGCCTGCCTTGGCTCCGAATGCATGCCCCAGTCCTGGACTGGAATTCTGGAGAGGTTCTCTAGTGGGGACCTGAGTGTCAAAGCCATTGCCTGGTGCAGATTTGTTAGATTCAGCCTTCTCTGCCTCGGTCATTGGCTGGATTGCCGGGTCATTATTCTGTATTTTCGGACGTCTTCAGCAAGAGGGAGGTGGAGACATTGCCCCCACATCGGGCGTATGACTGCCCTATCGAGCTGATTCCTGGTGCATCCCTTCCCCGTGTTAGGGTATATCCTCTCTCCTTGCCAGAGACTCTGTCCATGTCCGCTATGTGAAAGAGAACATGGAAAGGTGCTTCATACGAAAATCTTCCTCCCGGCAGGAGCCGGGTACTTCTTTGTCAAAAAGAGAGATGGCTCTCTCCGTCCTTGTATCGACTACCGAGGTCTCAACCAGATCACGGTGAAGAATAAATATCCATTGCCACTGATCTCTGAACTGTTTGATCGTATAAGTGGTGCCAAGATTTTTTCTAAACTAGACCTGCGTGGGGCTTACAACCTAATGCGGATTCGCCATAGAGCGCTTTTTGGGAATTGCCAATATTTACAGACAGTTTATTTTAAACTTCTCCTCACTGACTTCTCCTATATGTAACCTCACTAAGAAGGGCATGAACGCCAAGGTGTGGACACCCGAGGCAGAGTCCGCATTCAATAGCCTGAAAAGAGCCTTCACGTCAGCCTCTATCCTCCATCATCCGGATGTCTCTCTGCAGTTCTCGTTGGAGGTGGATGCATCCTCTGTCGGTACTGGTGCACTCCTGTTCCAGAGAGGTCCCAAGGGCAAGTCAATGGTATGTAGATATTTCTCTAAGCTCTTCTTTTCCGCAGAACGCAACTACTCGATTGGGGATCTGGAGTTATTAGCCATCAAATTGGCTCTGGAAGAGTGGAGACATCTACTAGATGGTGAAGCTCATCCGATCCTAATTTTTACAGACCACAAGAATCTGACCTACTTCCAGACGGCTCAATGGTTGAACCCTCGTCAGGCCAGGTGGTCACTGTTCTTTACCAGGTTCCAGTTTGAGCTCCATTATCGCCCGGCCGACAAGAATGTGAGGGCCGATGCCTTGTCCGGGTCTTTTGAGACGGAAGACACCATTGAGATTCCACAGAACATTGTTGATACGTCTTGCATTGTCTCTGTCAATCCTCTGCAAGTTGGGGACATTCCTCCAGGGAGGACTTTTGTGCGCCATGGCTGATCGTGCAAGAATCCTCTGCTGGGGACACTCCTCTAGACTGGCAGGTCACGCGGGGATCCGTCAGACCCGGGATCTGATTGCTCATCATTTCTGGTGTCCCACGCTGCCCAACGACATTATGGACTTTGTTTATTCCTGTTCAGTATGTGCAGCCAAATAGGTCGCTCACATTTCAGATCTGCTGGTCTGCTCCAGTCATTGCCTGTGCCCAATGCCCCCCGGCAGCATATAGCTATGGACTTTAATATGGACCTGCCTCTGTCTGCCGGATGCAGTACTATCTGAGTGGTGGTGGATCGATTTTTGAAGATCGCCCACTTCGTTGCTCTGACCGGTCTTCCTTCTGCTCCTCAGCTGGCCAAGCTGTTCATCTAACACATCTTCCGCCTGCACGGCTTGCCGCAGCATATTTTGTCTGATCGGGGGGGGGGGGGGGAGTTCAACCCGAAGTTCTGGAGAGCCCTCTGCGGACTCCTCGGTTTGAAGTTGGACTTTTCCTCAAACTACCATCTTCAGTCCAATGGTCAGTTCGAGAGGATCAATCAGATCTTGGAGAACTACCTACGCCACTTCATCTCCAAGCAGCATGATGACTGGCTGCAGCTGCTTCCGTGGGCTGAGTTCTCATATAATAATCACACCAGCGAGTCCACAAGGAATACACCGTTCCAAATTATCTACGGCCAACACCCACGATACCTCCGAGGTACCAGCCGCTGACTCCGCTTTTAGAGACTTCCCTGCAGATCTGGCAGCAGACTCGATCCTCCAACTTAATGGCAGTCGACCGCATGAAACGGAAGGCTGACACAAGGAAAAGAGAACCTCCTCATTTTCTCCCTGGCATGAAGGTCTGGCTATCTTCTAGGAATATTCGACTAAGCGTGCCATCATGCAAATTTGCTCCCAGGTTCCTCGGACCCTTCGAAATTCTACAGCAGATCAACCCTGTCGCCTACAAGCTTCGGCTGCCTCCTTCCCTCAAGATCCCCAACTCCTTCCATGTCTCCCTCCTGAAGCCGGCGGTTCTAAACCGCTATACCAAAACTCCTAGCCCTGCCGTTGCCTCCAGCGGCGGTCCTTCAGACACCTTTGAGGTTAAGGAGATCTTGAACACCAAAAAAGTGAGAGGAAAGACTTTTTATTTGGTGGATTGGAGGGGGTTTGGTCCTGAAGAGAGATCCTGGGAGCCAGAAGAGAACCTCAATGCTCCTACTCTTCTGAAAAAGTTTCTCTTTCGCTCTGGTCCCAAGAAGAGGGGGGATATTGTCATGTCCGTGGCTGCGGGCCACCAGCGCCACTCTCCCCATGACAGCCGCAGCCAGGAGTTGGCGAGCGCTGGCCACAGTTTCCTTCCCAGGAGACGCCAGCACTCGCTTCCACTCACCTCAGTTGGTTACCATAGGGTGAGCGTGCACGCTCGTGCCCGTTCTTAAAGGGGCAGCGCGCGCACCGTAATTTGATGAAGCATCAGGCCGTGAGTACCCTGGACTATAAGAGGGGTCCGGCCCCCTGCTTCAATGCCTGAGCATTGTTGTTGTTTCCCTAGTTTGTCTATGCAATGGTCTCCTAGTGTGTTCCTGTTTCCTGCATTCTATACTATCCTGGTCGAGTGCTGTGTTGAGCCAAAGTCGTGCCATGCTGTATACCATGCCTGACCTACTTCACCTCGCCTGACGTCTACCTGCTGCCTAGTCCCTGCCGAGCGTGCCTTGCTACTGTCCGAGCTGCCACAGGTACCCTCTATGAACTATAGACTTTGACCTGCGCCCTGTTGGCCAGCTGCCATTCTGCCAAGGCGGTACGGCCCAGTGGGTTGACAAACCTTACGTGACATACTCACTGCCGCTCTGCAGCGGCTTCTGGCATGCGCATGCTTGAGCATTGTTTGTATACCTATGTTAGTCTTGCAAATGGTACATTAGTGGTATCCTGTTCCCAGTGTTCCTGTGTCCTGCTACCTGCATCCTCTGTCCCGTGCTGTATTTGTTCCTGTGCTGTCTCTAGTGTTGGAGTCGTGTTGTGCCGTCTGTTACCACTGCATGACTGTATACGGCCTCTTAGGCTGTCATCTGCGGCCTGCAGGACACCGTAGCTCCCTCAGGAAAGGAGCGAGCAGGCTGAAGAATAAGCGGCAAGGTGCTAGAAGTGGCTCTGCTCCGGAACCCCGGCTCTGGGGAAGCCCCTGACATCACTGTCTACGTGGGTGTGTGGCAGTATCTACTGAGGGCACTGTGGCATTATCTACGGGTGGCTGTCTGGCAGTATCTACAGAGGACACTGTGGCATTATCTACGGGTGGCTGTCTGGCAGTATCTATAGAGGACACCGTGGCATTATCTACGGGTGCGTGTGTGGCAGTATATGCAGAGGGCACTGTGGCATTATCTACGGATGGGTGTGTGGCAGTGTAACGGCTGCTGCGCCGTTCCCCGCCGTCCCCACGGCCTCTGCTCCGGTTCCGGCGCACTCCATCACCAACTGCTCATCCCGAGCTCGACTTTATCCGATCCGGACGCTCTGCTGGCCATGGACGGCGTCAGGTGAGTGCATCCTTTACCTCATTTTGCGGCCGTCCCTGCTTGCTCAACCAAGTTCCCCGTGAATTCCCTGTGCCCTGGTTCCCTGTTTCCATCCCTTCTGCCTTTTGTCTGCATTTCCCGTTACTGACCTCTGTTTGAACTTGACTATCCTTGTCTGCCGCCTGCCTTGACCCATTGCTGCCATACCCGTTACAACGCCTGCCGCCTGCCTTGACCTATTGCTGCCATTGCCGTTACGATGTCTGCTGCCTGCCTTGACCTATTGCTGCCATACCCGTTACGACGTCTGCCGCCTGCTTTGACCTATTGCTGCCACACCTGTTACGACATCTGCTGCCTGTCCTGACTCCTGCCTATCCATCCGACCGCCTCTACCCGCTGTGCCAAGCGTTGCCTGGATTCCAAGCACCATCTCCCAGACGACATTGAGGATCCACGAACAAACCGGTGAGAACAGTTATAGGTTGAACAAGCCATGGATCCCCTTGACACAGCCCTGCCGGACACGGCTGATATGGCTCAGGAGCTTTCTAGACAAAGAAGTCTGCCAAGATCAGCTGTTTCAGCTACTGCAGAATGTATCCACTCGTTTGAACGAACTAGCGCCTCCGGCGCCTCCAATACCACCACCACCGCAAGCTCCTGTCTACAGTCCTGGACTACACCTACCTACACCTGCCCGCTATGAGGGAGACCCCAAGACCTGCAGGGGATTTTTTAGCCTATGCACCATCCACTTTGAAGTCATGGCACATCATTTTTCCTCAGACCGGGCTATATCCTGTCCCTGCTGTCTGGTGAAGTGCTGGCTTGGGCATCGCCCTTGTGGGAGAGAAACGACCCCATCATGTACAACATTCAGAACTTTCTCTCCACGTTTAAAAGGGTGTTTGAAGAACCGGGTCGAGCCTCTTCTGCAGCTTCCTCTCTACTCAAGCTCCGGCAAGGAACCTCCACTGTAGGCCAATACACCATTCAATTCCGCACCTTGGCTACTGAACTCCAGTGGAATAATGAGGCTTTGGTATCGACCTTCTGGGAGGGTCTGGCGGGCCGAATCAAGGATGAACTTGCTGGCCGAGACCTTCCACCGTCCTTGGATGACTTGATTACTCTAGCTAATCGTATAGATATACGTTTTTGTGAGAGACAACGAGAATCTGCTTGAGGCAATCGTACATCACGGTTGGCACCAACCTTCCAAAGACCTCTTCTGGCCTCATCTTCCTCCCGGTCGGACGAACCCACGCAGGTGGAGAGTACAAGACTCACGCCTGAGGAACGCCAGAATAGACGCAAGTTGAATTTATGTTTGTATTGTGGTGGAAAAACGCACTTCCTCAGAGACTGTCCAGTGAGGCCGGAAAACTCCAACGCCTAGGGCAAGTAGGAGAGGCTACCCTAGGTGGAATACCTTCCTCTCAGAAGATGACCATACCAGCGAAGCTGTCCTTTGCAGGAACCACTTTCGACGTTCAAGCCTTCCTAGATTCCGGATCCGCTGGGAATTTTCTGTGCCAGTCCTTGGTAAATCGCTACCAAATCCCAGTGCAAAGACTAACCAAACCATTATCCATTGCTTCTGTAGATGGGAGGCTTCTACATGAAACTATTTATCTCGTCACTGAGCCCATTCTCCTGTTAACTGGGGCGCTATGTAGCGCCAATGGCCGCGGGCCGTCGAGTTTACTCACCTCCCGACGCCCGCAGCCATGGATCTGTGAGCGCTGGCCTCCGTCTCCCTCCTAGGAGATGCCAGCGCTCACTTCCGCTCCGTTTGGCTGGATCCCGTAGGGTGCGCGCGCACGCTCGCGCCCGGCCTTAAAGGGCCAGCACGCGCAATTAGGAAATCGTCATCACCATCAACTGCCACGATTTCCTGGTCTATAAGAAGGCCCCTGGCCTTCTAATCCTTGCCTGAGCGTTGTTAGTCTTTCCCAGTCTGTCTCGCAAATGGTTCCTTAGTGTCTCCCGTTCCAGCTGTTACCCGTGCCCTGTTACCGTTCCTGTATTCTGTATTGTTCCTGTGCCTACCCGCGTTCAAGTGTCTTCTGCCACGTCAAGTGCCATCTGCCACGTCAAGTGTCTTCTCCCACGTCAAGTGCCATCTGCAACGTCAAGTGCCATCGGATACTGCCCGCCACGTCTGGCGCCACTTGCCGCACCTGCCTCCATCCGTGCTGAAGCCACAACCACCGCCCGGACTATTTCAGGTACCCAAGCATACTGTCTACCATTTACTTCTGCATAGACTGTGACCTGGTCAGCTGCCTCCCCGCTACGGCGGAGCAGCCTAGTGGGTCCACATACCCTGTGCCCGTGACACGCTGCACCAGGAACGTATCTCCTTCTATGTGTTAAAGAACTCTCTGAACCCTTTGCTTCTGGGTCTACCGTGGTTGCAGAAGCACTCTCCCGTTATTGACTGGACTGGAGGTCAAATTACCCGCTGGAGTGACTTCTGTCACCAACATTGTCTACAATCCATTCGCCCACCCATGCCTCAGTCTACAGAACCTAACTCGGAAGGACTTCCTACTCCATACAAAAGCTTCTCTGATGTCTTCTGTAAACAACAAGCTGAATCGCTGCCTCCTCACAGGCCATACGACTGTGCCATAGACCTGGTCCCCAACGCCACGCCTCCCAGAGGTCGAGTCTACCCTTCTGTTCTTGCCCGAGACTGAGGCCATGTCTCGGTATGTCCAAGAAAATCTGGAGAGAGGATTCATCCGTAAGTCCTCCTCTCCTGCCGGTGCAGGTTTTTCTTTGTGGGAAAAAGAGACGGCTCCCTGCGTCCTTGTATTGATTACCGAGGATTGAATAATATCACGTTAAAGAACAAGTTCCCGTTACCATTGATCTCAGAACTCTTTGACCATCTACGGGGGGCGAAAATCTTCACCAAACTAGACCTTCGTGGAGCTTATAACCTCATCCGTATCCGCGAGGGAGACGAATGGAAAACCGCCTTCAATACTCGTGATGGGCATTTTGAATACCTTGTCATGCCCTTCGGACTTTGTAATGCTCCTGAGGTTTTCCAGGCCTTTGTTAATTACATTTTTCGAGATCTGTTGTACAGCTGTGTGGTGGTATACCTAGACGACATTTTTATCTTTTCTCCCAATATTTAAACTCATCGTGTGCATGTGCGCCAAGTGTTACAGCGTCTGCGAGAGAACTCTCTGTTTGCCAAGCTAGAGAAATGCCTCTTCGAGAAAACCAGCCTGCCTTTCCTGGGGTATGTCATTTCCGACCAGGGTCTTCAAATGGATCCAGCCAAGCTGTCCTCAATTCTCAACTGGCCTCGTCCGCAAGGACTCAAAGCTGTCCAATGCCTGCTGAGATTCGCAAATTATTACTGCCAGTTTATTCCTCATTTCTCCTCTATGACAGCTCCTATTTCTGCTCTGACCAAAAAGGGGGTTAATGCCAAAGACTGGACCACGGAGGCCGAAGCCACATTCCAAGCTCTTAAAGCTGCCTTCTCGGGGCGTGGCTAGGCGCGCAGCGGGAGCAGTCGCATGGTTCGATAGCTCTGCACTGAACCCATGTCCTCATCA
Source organism: Rhinoderma darwinii (assembly GCF_050947455.1). Lineage (NCBI taxonomy): Eukaryota > Metazoa > Chordata > Amphibia > Anura > Rhinodermatidae > Rhinoderma > Rhinoderma darwinii. The sequence continues at coordinate 7,029,796 of NC_134688.1, forward strand.
TCCTGCAGATATTATACCTGGGCTAAACTTACCTCATAGTGGCACTGAAGTACCTGGCGATACGAGGAGGACGGTATGGGACCTACGCGTGGGCAATCGGTGACTAAATAGCTCCAGGAATATGCTAGGGGAGAGGGGCAAGATGGCGGCCGCTCCCCTCTGCCTCCTCGTGCTCGTGGATCTGATGGTGCGGCTAAATCTGCAGCTGCAGGCGATTCAACAGCGGGAGAGACTGCACCCACCCTACAGGAAGTCTCTGAGATGTTGCCCCAAGCCATCTCGTCCTGCAAAACTTTGTTGACAGGTAAGCTGGAAGAGGTCAGAATTGATATAGGCCTGCTTAGGCAGGATATGCATAATCTGCGTGAGAGATTGACACATGCTGAGGAACGTATATCGGGTGTGGAAGATAGAGTGGCACCTGTACCGGAGGCGATTGCGGCATTAGAGACTGCGGCTAAACTCTGGAAGAAAAAATCCGACGATTTAGAAAGCTGGCTGCGCTGGAATAACCTCAGAGTCCTAGACTTACCTGAGAAGGTGGAGGGTCAGAACCCGATAGAATTCATCTTAAAATGGCTGCGTGATTTATTCCCGGATGCGTTTTTTTCTGCTGCGTTTGCTGTACAGCGGGCGCACAGAGTTCCGGCGAGACCGTTACCACTGGGTGCACCTCCTAGGCCCATGCTGGTGCGTCTCTTAAACAGCAATGACCGGGACTTGATTCTGAGATTGGCTCGCAAGTTGCTGGAAATCCGCTTCAATGGCTCAGCGGTCTCCATTTTTCCAGATTTTGGTGCGGATCTACAGAAACGGAGGGCTACCTTTATGTCAGTTAAACGATGACTGCGGGATCTGAACATCTCGTATTCCATGGCATACCCGGCCAGGCTTCGGGTTGTGGATGGAGATCGCTCTATATTCTTCACGATGCCAAAGGATGCTGATGACTGGGTGAACCGCCAACGACAATCACCGCACCGCTAAGTCGCTTCTCCCAGACTTTCTGGAATATTCTGTGTCAAGGAAGCCGAATACTGCTATTGTATGATTATCTGCTAGCAAGAAATGTATTCTTATTGCTTACAATTTTTGCCTTTCCATATCTTTTTATCTTATTGGGTAGATGTGATTTTGCCGCTACTTTAGTATATTTTTCTCTGTACTTCTATGCTTTACTACAGGTATTAATTAATATTGAGACACATGGGTTCTCCCCCCGTACATGCCCGACCACAGTGATGAGAGGGATGTATTGACGTTTTTGATGTCACGTCATGTTGGCGATATAGCTTATGCTGTATTCTACTGTTTCTTCCCTGCTATACTACAGGTTGGACCTATGAGAGGTCTGTTAGTTATGTGTTTTACCATGCACACGTTTTACGCCTATATTCTGTCTACTGATGCTTGTACTGATGATGAGTCCCATCTCCCCAATACTTTTCATTCTCTCCTGAATGGCTAGGATTACTGTTATGTCCTGGAATGTCCGGGGGATGGGCTCCGCAAAGAAAAGAGGTATGATTTTTTCACAAATACGCAAATATACTCCGCAAATTCTTTGTATACAAGAGACCCACTTAACATCCTGCACATCGCGGGTCTTGAATAGACCATGGGTTCAGTGGTCACGCCACTCATGTTGCTCCTCCTATTCCAGAGTGGTTTCTATCCTTATACATAGGTCACTATTATGGGAGGTGGACACTGTTAAGGTGGATGCTGAGGGGCGTTATGTTTCTATTCACGCTTTTATTAATAATAACCCCTATGTGATTATAGGATTATACATTCTGCCGCCGGCATCAATAACTGTAATTTACAAGGCGGAAACTTTTGCGGCCTCCTACCCTAATGCTACACTTCTCTGTATGGGGGACCTAAATATGGTAATGGATGTAGTGCTTGATAGATTTCGAGCTTCCCAGATTTCCGGTTCCAGGTCGTCGATTAGTTCGTCTCTCAAAATATTGATGGCGGAGCTGGGCTGGATAGACTTATTTCGGTTTGCACACCCCTCCACAAAGATGTACTCATGCTCTTCGTTAGGCCATAGCTCCCTATCCCGCATTGATTATGTCTTTGGCAATTCCTTATTAATGTCCCTATCGCCACAGGTTGTATATAAGCACAGGGGTGTATCGGATCACTCCCCTGTCTTGACGTGCCTACTCCACCTAGACATAGGGGTTGGAAAATGCACCCTTTTTGGTTAAAGGCTATTGGCCTGCAAGATCGGATCCCTGATCAACTGTCGGTGTTCCTACAGGATCATAGTCTGTTTGAACATATTGGTATTAAGTGGGACACGCTTAAGGCGTATCTGAGAGGGTGCCTTAAATCTACCATTTCATACTTAAAACGTAATGCCACAAAAATGGAGGAAGATCTGCCTGCGCAATGTACAGAGCTTGAAAGAGTGTACGTAGCAGATCCATCTGACCTTAATACGCAGAACTGGCTTAAAGTCGGTCGACAATTTTTGATGTATTTACAGGATAGAGCGAACAGGATTTTTTTTTTCATGAAACAGACCCACTTTGAACTAGGAAATCAGTCTAGTAAATTGTTGGCGCATATTGTAAAACAGAACACTCAATCCCCCTCTATTCTTAAAATACGTTGTGTAGATGGGACTGATCTGATAGATACCTTTGATATTGCTGACAGATTTGCACAGTATTACAGAGATTTATATTCCTCAAGGGTTAACTATACTCCTCCCGACCTGCACTCCTTCTTGAATAATATTGTATTTCCCACTCTGTCTGACTCGGATAGAACGCTCATGGATGCTGATATTACTTTGGAGGAGATTTCGAGAGCCATCCATGACCTTGCAAAGGGTAAATCACCGTGACCCGATGGTATTCCTATAGAAGTATATTGTACATATGCAGAACATGTTGTCCCTGATATGCATGCAATGTTCACACATTCGCTGGAGACGGCATCGTTACCTGAATCCCTGAATAATGCGACTATTGTTATATTATTAAAACCGGATAAGGATCCGTTAGACTGTGCGTCATATAGACCTATATCGCTTTTAAACAGTGACTATAAGGTTCTCACCAAGATATTGGCAACTAGGCTGAACTCAGTCATACATACTATTATTCATCCGGACCAGACGGGCTTTATGCCCGGGAAATCCACATCAGATAACATTAGGAGAGTACAGGTGGTGACACAAGTGGGTATAGCTCTGAACAAGGATTGGGCGGTGGCCTCAGTGGACGCTGCCAAAGCGTTCGATTCAATTGAATGGCCATATTTGTTAGAGGTATTACGCCGATTTGGTTTTGGGCCTCAGTTTATAAAGTGGGTTTCCATATTGTATAAATCCCCTAGGGCCCAAATTTTGATTAATGATGTCCTATCCCTGTATTTTCGACTTGCTGGAGGCACACGGCAGGGCTGCCCATTATCCCCATTACTGTTCAATATGTCCATAGAACCATTGGCCTTACTTATACGTCAGGACGCCTCGTACCAAGGGGTTCAATTTGGGGGTAAACTAGACAAAATAGGCCTTTATGCTGATGACATAATTCTCTTTATGCAGCAACCTAAGGTATCTTTACCCATAGCGATCACTTTACTTGACGAATTTGGTGGATATTCTGGCTTATGGATAAATTGGGACAAATCGTACTTTATGCCATTGCAGGGCCAGGGCTGGGAGCCTACAGTGACTGATGGCTTTAAATATCTTGGGATTATGATTTGCAGACACCATGGCTCAGATTTCGATAATAATATACGACCCCTGCTGGATTATATCAAGGCTAAATTTAAACTGTTGAGCTCATTGCCCCTGGCTGTCTCTGGTCGTATTAACCTCAAAAAAATGATTATACTCCCTAAATGCCTGTACATGCTGGAACGTGCTGCAGTGCCTGTACCAATGTCTTTTTTGAAAAGTGTTCCTGCTCTGTTTCCGTCCTTTATACGGGGAACCAGTAGATCAAAGCTTAAACTCAGTACACTACAGAGACCCAAGTCTATGGGGGGAGCTTCTCTCCCTGATATTTATTTGTATTATCTGTCGGGACAGCTCCGCTATCTTACTTCTTGGACTGAATTGGGAGTCCCCCCTAATCGCGATCATTACCTAGCATCTTATTTGGCTGTTCCACATCTGTGGCCTGTGTTGGAGGGTTCAACGTCAATGTTCAGGAGCTTACTTCCCCTACATAGAGTGGCGGCGCAGGTGTGGTTGGCTGCCAAGAAATTGCTTAATTTTGTGGATATTATAGCTAAAACTCCCTTGTGGCACAATCCGTCTTTGCCTCATGTCTCAGATGCCCTGGATCCTCAGTTTTGGACGCTGCGGGGGGTTGAGCTGGTTTGGGACTTGTATGTGGATGGAAATATGAAGTCTTTTGCGCAACTGCAGTCCAATTCTGATATACCTAGAGAGTCCTTTTTTAAATTCCTTCTGCTTCGCCACACTTTGCAGACTCAATACCCGCCTGGAACTAGGAATATCTCAGATTTTCCTCTCATTGGAATCTTTAGGTCCCAGGGACCTAGGGGCCTGATCTCGGTGATCTACTCCTTCCTCATTCAGGCTAGATTAAAAGCGGCACCCCTGGTTGTTGAGACGAGATGGATGGAGTTAATTCCTGAGATATCCTCCGAAATATGGATTGACATGTTAAACTCACATACACTGGTTTCTCCAGCCGCCAATAATAAGATGACACAACTATTCATTACTCATCAGAGCTATCTGACTCCTGTCCGACCACACAAGAAGGGTAGATGTCCGACTGCTGAGTGTCATAGGTGTAGAGTCTCCAGAGCAGACTTTTGGCATATGACCTGGGCATGCCCTTGGATTTCTTCTTTCTGGGCAGACGTGATAGCATTGATATCTGACGTACTGCAGTTGCCGGTACCCTTTACGCCCTTGGTATGTTTATTTGGAATTGTATCTGAAGAGCATTGGACACATCACACTAGAATATTCTTGAGGGAGGTATTATTCCTAGCACGTAAAGCAATAGCTCTTAGATGTATGGGCCCGAGACCACCTTCCATTTCACAATGGAAGGCTCTGGTGAATTCCATGTTACCATATGCCAAAATCGTGTACAAAAATAGAGGGTGTGAAAATAAGTTCTCTAAGGTTTGGGGTCCCTGGTGTGACTCACCACATACACTATATGATTCACAACGGTTTATAGACATTAGAAATATATTGTTAACGCATGATACTGTTTAAATTGTATTGGATTTAATTGACTGTTTGTATGGTCATCATTGTATGCTGCATGATGATATGTAATCCAAGTCTTTTGATATGTATCCTCTTGTACATTGGTATCTAAACTGTGCATGGTTTGTATATTGTTCAATAAAACGAGTTTAAAAAAAAAAAAAAAAAGCTGCCTTCTCTTCTGCTTCAGTCCTACATAGACCGGATTCCACCAAACCATTTGTTCTGGAGGTCGATGCTTCATCTGTGGGAGTCGGAGCTATTCTTTCACAAAAGACTTGTAGAGGGAGACGCCTTATCTCGCTGTTTTGACCCCACAGACCAAAAGCCCAGACCACAGTTTATTATAGATCCGAAACGTACTGTGATCGCTGCTCCTGCTGAAGTGGTACACATTCCTCGAGGAAAGACCTACGTACCCCCTAAACAAAGGGTTCTGCGTTGGGGCCATGCCTCCAGGGTTTCGGGGCACCCTGGCATCAAAAAGACTCTCAATTTGATTGGCCATCAGTACTGGGGGCCTTCCATGTCCCAAGACACTAAAGACTTTGTTTCTGCCTGCTCCACTTGCTCTCAAAGTAAAGTCTCCCATTCAAGACCTGCTGACCTTTTGCACCCCCTGCCCGTGCCTGACTCTCCCTGGTCACACCTTGCCATGGACTTCATCACCGATCTGCCTAGTTCTGCGGGGTGTACCATGATCTGGGATGTAGTGGATCGCTTTTCCAAGATGGCGCTTCGTATCTCTCTCAGGCCTTCCATCATCTTCCCGACTGGCAACGCTGTTTATCAAGCACATCTTTCGCCTTCATGGTTTTCCTAAGCACATTGTTTCTGACAGAGGAGTTCAGTTCACATCCAAGTTCTGGAGAGCCTTGTGCAAACTGCTGGAGGTCAAACTAGACTTCTCTTTCGTGTACCATCCCCAATCCAATGGTCAAGTAGAGCGGATAAACCAAATACTTGAAGGTTTCCTCAGGAATTTCGTGTCTCCGCGACAAGATGACTGGGCAAGTCTGCTTCCATGGGCCGAATTTGCCTACAACAACCATACAGGGGAATCTACCCGCTCTTCTCCCTTCTGCTTGGTGTATGGCCAGCACCCAGGAATTCCCCTACCAGTCTCTGTGCCTTCTGAGGTTCGTACGGATTTGGCAGACGGCCAAGGACTCCATCCACAAAGCCGTAGCAAGGTTTAAAAAATAGGGGGATAAAAGACGCAGGATACCGCCGCAGCTCCTTCCTGGGGATAAAGTCTGGCTGTCCACCCGGTACATACGTCTGAAGACCCCTTGTTACGAGCTAGCTCCTCTGTTTCTGGGTCCCTATGAAATAACTAAACAAATTAATCCAATAACTTTCAGACTTCGCCTTCCTCAGTCTCTGAAAATCTCTAACTCCTTCCATATTTCTCTGCTGAAACCCACTATACTCAACCGTTTTTCTATGAAAAATCCTGTCCATCCTGCGCCAGCGGCTGATGCTGAATTTGAAATTCAAGAGATCCTCAATGTCAAACAATCACGGGATAGATTGCGGTACCTAGTGGACTGGAAAGATTATGGTCCTGAGGGGAGATCATGGGAGCCCGTGGAGAATATCAACGCCCCAGCTCTCATCAAGGATTTTGAGCGAAGGTTTCCAAGCAAGCCTAAAAAGAGGGGGAGTAAAGGGGGGGTACTGTAATGGCTGCCGCGCCGTTCCCAGCCGTCCCCACGGCCTCTGCTCCGGTTCCGGCGCCCTCCATCACCAGCTGCTCATCCCGAGCTCCACTTAACCGCTCCGGACGCTCTGCTGGCCCTGGACGGCGTCAGGTGAGTGCATCTTTTACCTCATTTCGCGGCCGTCATCCTCGATGTGCGGCTGCAGTCACTAGAGGGCGCACGCGCTGACTCGTCCTTTTTTAAAGGGCCACCGCGTGCCTTAATTCCTAAGACTTCCTATTTAAGGTTCCTCGTCCTTTGCATCCCTGCTTGTTCAACCAAGTTCCCCGTGAGTTCACTGTGCCCTGGTTCCCTGTTTCCATCCCTTCTGCCTTTTGTCTGGATTTCCCGTTACTGACCTCTGCTTGAACTTGACTATCCTTGTCTGCCGCCTGCCTTGACCTATTGCTGCCATATACCCGTTACGACGTCTGCTGCCTGTCCTGACTGCTGCCTATCCATCCGACTGCCTCTACCCGCTGTGCCAAGCGTTGCCTGGGTTCCAAGCACCATCTCCCCGATGACACCGAGGATCCACTAACAAACCGGTGAGAACCGTTATAGGCAGTATCTGCAGAGGGCACTGTGGCATTATCTACAGGTGGGTGTGTGGCATTATCTACAGTGGGCACTGTGGCATAATCTATGGGTGGGTGTGTGGCATTATCTACAGCGGGCACTGTGGCATTATCTGTTATGGAATCACTGGTTGCGCATTTCCCAAAAGGCTGCTGGAGACTGTCGGGAGTAAGCGTGCAAATAAGACCGCAACCCCAAATCCGTCACAACTCTGATGGACAGAGTCTAAGGCTACTCCGAGTTATTTGTCAGAGCCCACCGCAAGGCGGGATGGTTTATGCTGCAGAGAACCCAAGTTGTTCTAACAGAGTTCAGTGTTGGATAAGGGGGGCAGTGCAGGCAATACCTGAACAGGTAATCAGACAGCCCGAGGGTAACAGAAAGTCCCAAATAGAGCGAGTGGACATCAGGCACAGCAGAAGCCAGAACTAGCCAGATTATGTCTCCTACTCTCTGTACCTTTACTCAAAATTAGCATAGTAGGCGCGGAGCTGGGGATGTAGCGGGGCAACGGGAGGGCCAGAAAAAAATATTACAGCGCTGGAATCAAGAGGACACCAGGAACAAGGGGAGGAATGTGGTTTAAATATGACAAAACATGACGGTTTCTCATTAGGGCGAGCACCCATACAAATCAGTAAGGGGTAACTAAACGTTCCACAAACTTCTGACACGTCATAGTGACATGTCAGAAGATTTAATTGTAGGGGGTCCAAGCACTGAGACCCCCACCAATCCTAAAACGAAGCGGCAGAAGAGCTCCTGTGAGTGCTGAGCAGCTTAGTTTCTGTTCATCATTTTCCGGAAAGCCGATGTATCGGAGTACGGGTTCAAAGACTTTCTATTGAGTCCGCACTCAGATACACTGATTTCCGGAAAAAGCCGAGCACTTCTGCCGCTTAGTTTTAGCGATTGGTGGGTCTCAGTGCTTGGACCCCCTCCAATCAAAACTTCTGAAATGTCACTATGACATGTCAGAAGCTTGTCGGAAGTTTAGTTACCCTTTAAGAATTGACATAACATAACACAGATTGACAATCCCACCAACAAAATGGATGACATCCGTTTAAATATTGGAAACTTTATTAATATTTAACAATGGCATCCTTTACACCAAAAGACATTACAAGACCACATGACACCTGAAAATTCCATGACATCAGGAGATCACATGACACCTGAACATTCCATGACATCACCAGGTCACATGACACCTGAACATTCCATGACATCAGGAGATCACATGACACCTGGGAATTCCATTACATCACAAGATCACATCACACCTGAACATTCCATGACATCACAATTATGTACTTGGTGTATGAAGACCATAGACTATTGGACGGCTCATTTTTACATGAAGAGACTGAAGACCTGAGGAGAGCTCTCCACGTGACCAGCACCAAGAAAGGAAGAGAAGTCCTCCAGGTATGTAGGGAAGTTATACACCCGACATTTATCAGCTGACATATGTCCCTAAGGAGATTCCAGGATCTGAACTTTCTCTATGACCATATGACCGGCGTTTCATCTACCAGTACCGGAGTATTGATTGATATCTACGTCTGCTATGAGAAGGAGTAGATTTGCTCCATATTTTGTGCCAATTTCTGCCATAAGTGATGCTAAATATTTTGGTCTATGAGGGGCCCCGCTCCCGCTCCCGCTGTGAAACCCCGCTAACTATTCTTGTCACTTATAAAAGTGGTGAAATCTGTGAAAAGCTGCAACTATGGCGCAAATATGGCGTGCACCATAATGTGACTTTTTATACGGCATAAAAGTGGCGTAGAACATTTGATAAGATTCCCTCACTGGATTATTCATGTCTATTATTTTGTATATCTGTAATTCATATTTGATCTGGGTGATATGTATTCTGGGTGATATGTATACTGGGTGATATGTACACTGGATGATATGTATTCTGGGTGATATGTATACTGGATGATATGTATACTGGGTGATATGTATACTGGGTGATATGTATACTGGGTGATATATATACTGGGTGATATGTATACTGGGGGATATGTATACTGGGTGATATGTATTCTGGGTGATATGTACACTGGATGATATGTATTCTGGGTGATATGTATACTGGATGATATGTATACTGGATGATATGTATACTGGGTGATATGTATACTGGGTGATATATATACTGGGTGATATGTATACTGGGGGATATGTATACTGGGTGATATGTATACTGGGTTATATGTATACTGGGTGATATGTATACTGGGTGATATGTATACAGGGTGATATGTTCACTGGGTTATATGTATACAGGATGATATATATACTGGGTGATATGTATACTGGGTGATATGTATACTGGGTTATATGTATACTGGATGATATACTGGGTTATATGTATACTGGGTGATATGTATACTGGGTGATATGTTAACTGGGTGAAATGTATACTGGGTAATATATATACTGAGTGATATGTATACTGGGTGATATGTATACTGGGTGCTATGTATACTGTGTGCTGTATATACTGGTTGATATGTACACTAGATGATATGTATACTGGGTGATATGTATACTGGATGATATGTATAGTGGGTGATATGTATTCTGGATGATATGTACATTGGGTGATATCTATACTGGATGATATGTATACTGGTTTACAAGTATACTGGGTTAAATGTATACTGGATGATATGTATACTCTATTATATGTACACTGGGGGATATTTAAACTGGGGGATATGTACACTGGGTGATATGTATACTGGATGATATGTATACTGGGGGATATATATACTGGGTGATATGTATACTGGATGATATGTATACTGGGTGATATGTATACTGGATGATATGTATACTGGGTGATATGTATACTGGATGATATGTATACTGGGTGATATGTATACTGGGTGATATGTATACTGGGTGATATGTTCACTGGATGATATGAATACTGGGTGATATGTACACTGGATGATATGTATACTGGATGATATGTATACTGGGTGATATGTATACTGGGTGATATGTATACTGGATTATATGTATGCTGGATGATATGTATACTGGGTGGTATGTATACTGGGTGATATGTATACTGGGTGATATGTGCACTGGATGATATGAATACTGGGTGATAGGTACACTGTATTATATGTTTACTGGAGGATATGTACACTGGGTAACATATATACTGGATGATATGTATACTGTTTGGTATGTATACTGGGTGATATGTACACTGGGTAACATATATACTGGATGATATGTTACTGGATGATATGTACACTGGGTGATATGTACACTGGGTGATATGTATACTAGGTGATATGTACACTGGATGATATGTACACTGTATGATATGTATACTGGAGGATATATACACTGGGTAATATGTATACTGCCTGATATGTATACTGGATGAAAGGTATACTGGGTGATATGTATACTGTGTGATATGTATACTGGTTTATATGTATACTGGGTGATATATACACTGGGTAACATATATACTGGATGATATGTTACTGGATGATATGTATACTGGATGATATATTACTGGATGATATGTACACTGGGTGATATGTACACTGGGTGATATGTATACTGCCTGATATGTATACTGGATGAAAGGTATACTGGGTGATATGTATACTGGATGATATGTATACTGGGTGATATGTATACTGGTTTATATGTATACTGGGTGATATATACACTGGGTAACATGTATACTGGATGATATGTTACTGGATGATATGTATACTGGATGATATGTATACTGGATGATATGTATACTGGGTGATATGTAAACTGGTTTATATATATACTGGGTGATATGTATACTGTATGATATGTATACTGGGTGATATGTATACTGGTTTATATGTATACTGGGTGATATATACACTGGGTAACATGTATACTGGATGATATGTTACTGGGTGATATGTATACTGCGTGATATGTATACTGGATGTTATGTATACTGGGTGATATGTATACTGGGTGATATGTATACTGGTTTATATGTATACTGGGTGATATGTATACTGGGGATTGTAGTGAACATAAAACGGAATTGTGTTTTTTTTTCTTCTAGAACAGAAAATCTCATCAAATCAAAAGATAAAAGACACAAAGACATTAACTCAAGATTAAGACACAATCTCAAGACTAAGACACAATCTCAAGACTAAAACACAATCTCAAGACTAAGACAATCTCAAGACTAAGACACAATCTCAAGACTAAGACACAATCTCAAGACTAAGACACAATCTCAAGACTACGACACAATCTCAAGAATAAGACACAATCTCAAGAATAAGACACAATCTCAAAAATAAGACACAATCTCAAGACTAACACACTATCTCAAGACTACGACACAATCTCAAGAATAAAACACAATCTCAAGAAGAAGGCTCAATCTCAAGAATAAGACACAATCTCAATACTAAGACACAATCTCAAGACTACGACACAATCTCAAAACTAAGACACAATCTCAAAACTACGAAACAATCTCAAGAATAAAACACAATCTCAAGAATAAGACACAATCTCAAGAATAAGACTCAATCTCAAGAATAATACACAATCTCAAGAATATTACTCAATAACAAGAATAAGACACAATCTCAAGAATAAGACACAATCTCAAGAATAAGACACAATCTCAAGAATATTACTCAATAACAAGAATAAGACACAATCTCAAGAATAAGACACAATCTCAAGAATAAGACACAATCTAAAGAATAAGAGACAATCTCAAGAATAAGACACAATCCCAAGAATAAGACTCAATCTCAAGAATAGGACACAATCTCAAGACTACGACACAATCTCAAGAATAAGACAGAATCTCAAGAATAAGACACAATCTCAAGAATAAATCACAATCTCAAGAATAAGACAATCTCAAGACTACGACACAATCTCAAGAATAAGACACAATCTGAAGAATAAGACTCAATCTCAAGAATAAGACACAATTTTAAGAATAAGACACAATCTCAAGACTACGACACAATCTCAAGAATAAGACACAATCTCAAGAATAAGACTCAATCTCAAGAATAAGACACAATCTCAAGAAAAAGACACAATCTCAAGACTACGACACAATCTCAAGACTACGACACAATCTCAGGAATAAGACACAATCTCAAGAATGAGACTCAATCTCAAGAATAAGACACAATCTCAAGAATAAGACACAATCTCAAGAATATTACTCAATAACAAGAATAAGACACAATCTCAAGATTAAGACACAATCTCAAGAATAAGACTTAATCTTAAGAATAAGACACAATCTAAAGAATAAGACACAATCTCAAGAATAAGACACAATTTCAAGAATAAGACTCAATCTCAAGAATAGGACACAATCTCAAGACTACGACACAATCTCAAGACTACGACACAATCTCAAGAATAAGACACAATCTCAAGAATAAGACACAATCTCCAGAATAAGACACAATCTCAAGACTAAGACACAATCTCAAGACTACGACACAATCTCAAGAATAAGACACAATCTCAAGAATAAGACTCAATCTCAAGAATAAGACACAATCTCAAGAATAAGACACAATCTCAAGACAAAGACACAATCTCAAGACTACGACACAATCTCAAGAATAATACACAATCTCAAGAATAAGACTCAATTATAAGAATAAGACACAATCTCAAGAATAAGACACAATCTCAAGACTACGACACAATCTCAAGACTACGACACAATCTCAGGAATAAGACACAATCTCAAGAATAAGACACAATCTCAAGAATAAGACACAATCTCAAGAATAAGACACAATCTCAAGAATAAGACTCAATCTCAAGAATAAGACACAATCTCAAGACTACGACACAATCTCAAGAATAAGACACAATCTCAAGAATAAGACACAATCTCAAGAATAAAACACAATCTCAAGACTAAGACACAATCTCAAGACTACAACAATCTCAAGAATAAGACACAATCTCAAGAATAAGACACAATCTCAAGAATAAGACACAATCTCAAGACTACGACACAATCTCAAGAATAAGACACAATCTCAAGAATAAGACACAATCTCAAAAATAAGACACAATCTCAAGACTAAGAAACAATCTCAAGACTACGACACAATCTCAAGAATAAAACACAATCTCAAGAAGAAGACTCAATCTCAAGAATAAGACACAATCTCAATACTAAAACACAATCTCAAGACTACGACACAATCTCAAAACTAAGACACAATCTCAAAACTACGAAACAATCTTAAGAATAAAACACAATCTCAAGAATAAGACACAATCTCAAGAATAAGACTCAATCTCAAGAATAAGACACAATCTCAAGAATATTACTCAATAACAAGAATAAGACACAATCTCAAGAATAAGACACAATCTCAAGAATATTACTCAATGACAAGAATAAGACACAATCTCAAGACTAAGACACAATCTCAAAACTACAAAACAATCTCAAGAATAAGACACAATCTCAAGAATAAGACACAATCTCAAGAATATTACTCAATACCAAGAATAAGACACAATCTCAAGAATAAAACACAATCTCAAGAATAAGAGACAATCTCAAGAATAAGACTCAATCTCAAGAATAAGACACAATCTCAAGAATAAGACAATCTCAAGAATAAGACACAATCTCAAGACTACGACACAATCTCAAGACTACGACACAATCTCAAGAATAAAACACAATCTCAAGAATAAGACACAATCTCAAGAATAAGACAGAATCTCAAGAATAAGACTCAATCTCAAGAATAAGACACAATCTCAAAACGACGACCCAATCTGAAGAATAAGACAGAATCTCAAGAATAAGACACAATCTCAAGAATAAAACACAATCTCAAGACTACGACACAATCTCAAGAATAAGACACAATCTCAAGAATAAGACACAATCTCAAGACTACGACACAATCTCAAGAATAAGACACAATCTCAAGAATAAGACTCAATCTCAAGAATAAGACACAATCTCAAGACTACGACTCAATCTCAAGAATAAAACACAATCTCAGGAATAAGACAATCTCAAGAATAAGACACAATCTCAAGACTACGACTCAATCTCAAGAATAAAACACAATCTCAGGAATAAGACAATCTCAAGAATAAGACACAATCTCAAGACTACGACACAATCTCAAGACTACGACAATCTCAGGAATAAGACACAATCTCAAGAATAAGACTCAATCTCAAGAATAAGACACAATCTCAAGACTACGACTCAATCTCAAGTATAAAACACAATCTCAAGAATAAGACACAATCTCAAGACTAAGACACAATCTTAAGAATAAAACACAATCTCAAGAATAAGACTAAATCTCAAGAATAAGACACAATCTCAAGACTACGACACAATCTCAAGAATAAGAGACAGTCAGGAAATCATGGGAAGATTAAGACGTCATCACTAGACAGAGATCAGGTTAGAATAAAGGTGTTCTCCCATAATCAACATTCATCCCTTATCCTACAGGACGGGTGATAGATATCTGATGGCTGGAAGTGCGAGCGCTGGGACCCCAGTGATCCCTAGAACATAGGTCTATGTTTCCCCTGTGTACATGGAGCGTCAGTGCACATGCGTGACCACCGCCCCACTCACTGTCTACCGGACGGAGACCTCCGAGTTGCTCCATTGTCTGTCTGAACCTTAGTATAGCCGGGAAGGCGTACTCTGCAGTGAGAGGACAGGGAGCAGGGCTATGTCTCCATTTGGAGTGTCCGTATTGGACTTGGGAGACAGTTTTAGCTTCGTCCATTTTCTGGGCAGTGAATGGAGCAGTGGTCACTCCTGTGAACTATCGCTCCATTCACACAGGGGACTCGGGGACCTGCGTTCCTGTAAACGCTGGGGTCCTAGCGCTCGCACCTCCAGCCATCTGACATCACACAATTTTGTTTGTGGGAAAACACCTTTTAGATTTGGAGGGTTCCTTCTTTTAGATTGTAAGCTCCTAGGAGCAGGGCTTAAGATTTGGTGGAACCCTTAGGAAATGGTGGGATCCTCTCTTTAGCGTTAGGCGTCCTGGTAATAATTGATTGTGAACTGTCGGAGAGGATTCCTTTCGTTACATTGTAATGTAGACGTGTCACATTGTATTGGATGTTATAACCAGACTCTGCTTTATGTCCAGATGCAGTAGGCAGACGATCGATCTGATCCAGGGTGATCTCCGATCGCCACATATGGGGTCAGGAAGGAATTATTTTTCCCCTTAGAGACAGATCTCCGGGGGTTTTCTTCGCCTTCCTCTGGATCACTGGGTTGTGGCTCTTACCTCAGGACCTTACAATGAGAATTGTCCTTTGTGACAATCGCTGGGCGGTCAGATTGACTGTCACCAGGAGTTTACACCCCCCAGGTCCTGAATTAAGAGCCACAACTCTCATCATTTAATAAAATAGAGAAAGTCATTCTTTTTATGACACTTCTGCTTATTGCTAAAAACCACCGTCTCTCGTGTCGTTATTCTCCGGGATTCTTCCATAACACGGGTGTAATATAATAGAGAAGAGGGGGCAGATTTATGTAGACCAGCGTTCCATAGACCAGTCAGAAACAGAAGTGTCTCGGAGTAAAGCGCGGCCACATTTCTAAGAGGTCCAGGTCTCTGAATAAATTTGGCGCATTTTGGTCTGTTTTAGAGTCAGGAAAGAAAGCGAAGATTTACTCTACAATCTGCAGCGTTTTCTGTGGTAAGAATTAGTAAATGTGTCAGACCTATGGCGGCCCCGGCCCTTTACAATTAACCCCGTCTAATGTTCACAAGTATTGGGAGACTAGAAAAGCTGCAAATTTTATCACAAATAGGGCGTGCGCCAACATTGCGTAATTTCTACCTCAGAAAGCTGACGTCATTCCATTGATAAATTCCCCCAGGATCATTGGTAACCCCCATATTATCTGGAGCAGAACCGGCCAGTCCTCACTCCAACATCCACCACGTCCTGCAGTTTACAATATTCAGCCAAGGATTGCCACCTTTTTACCATAAAATATCGACCAGGGTAAATACGGGCGGTGGTTTTCAGGGGTGACTTAACACAGAGTTTGTTTTGAAGGCGGGAGCCCGAAGAAGAGCCACAGGGGCCAGGTTTGAGGAAAACATTTTTCAGCAAAAAACTTCTAATATGTGTAACGTCCGCGGCTGCGGCTCATCGTTCCTACTTACCCCCCCCCCCCCCGACGGCCGCGACCGCAGACTACCTAGTGCTGACCGACATCTCCTTCCTAGGAGACGCCAGTACTCTGTTATGTCCGTGGCTGCGGGCCATCAGCGCCACTCTCCCCATGACAGCCGAAGCCACGAGTCGGCGAGCGCTGGACCCAGTCTCCTTCCCAGGAGACGCCAGCAATCGCTTCCACTCACCTCAGCCGGATCCAGTAAGAGCAGCGCGCACACCGGACTTTGATGAAGCATTAGGCCGTGAGTACACTGGACTATAAAAGGGGTCCGGCCCCCTACATTCCGTACTATCCTGGTCGAGTACTGTGTTGAGCCAAAGTCATGCCGTGCTGTATACTACGCCTGACCTGCTTCACCTCGCCTGACGTCTACCTGCTGCCTAGTCCCAGCCGAGCCTGCCCTGCTGCTGCCCGAGCTGCCACACGTACCTATACGAACTATAGACGTTGACCTGTGCCCTGTTGGCCAGCTGCCATAATGCCAAGGCGGTACGTCCCAGTGGGTCCACAAACCCTACGTGACAGTACGCTCAGGCCATGGACCCCGCTAGTCGATTCAAGACCATGACGACGTCTCAAGAGATGCGGGGGCGGATATGCTAGACCTCCAGTCTAGACAGGACCAACTCCTCCAGGCGTTGATCATTCTTGCACGTCGGCAGGAGGCACAAGCTGCCGTTCCTCCTACTACACCTACTGGCAGTGTTGATCCTCAGACTACACCTCTTGGCAGTGTGGACCCGCGTGTTTCTTTGCCACTTCCTGACCGCTATGATAGAGACGCAAGTACCTGTCGTGGATTTCTGAATCAGTGCCAGATCCACTTCAGCCTGCATAGTAGGACATTTTCGTCTGATGGTGCAAGGGTCGCTTTCATCATCTTTCTCCTCATTGATTATCCTATGCCAAGGAGACACCTCCGTGAGTGAGTGCACCATCCACATCCGCACCCTGGTGGGAGAGCTGTTATGGAACAATGAGGCCCTGGTGGCTGCATTCTGGCATGGACTGGCTCCTGGCATTCTTCTGTCCACCCGGATTGATATACGGATCCGAGAACACCTCCAAGAGGTTCAACGAGAGGGAGTCCTTCCCAGTCTGGCTCCTACTTTTCAACAACCCCTGCTGTCCTCAGATGTCGATCCTCCTAAGGAGTCTGTGATAATGGACCAGTGTAAGCTATCCTCCCAGGACAGACAACGCAGACACACTTCTGGACTCTGTCTTTATTGCGGCCGCATTGGCCATCTTGTGTACCTGTGCCCCCAAAAAGCCCAACGCCTATTGTTGCTAGGAGTGACAACCTTGGGTAAGAAAGGACTTCCCTCTAGATTGTCCATGCCTGTGACCATAGTGTCCGGCGAGAGAACGCATCAGGTCTCTGCGTATCTGGACTCTGGATCCGCTGCTAATTTAATCCGTAGAGACCTGGTGGACCTTCTTCAATTACCCACCACACCTCTGGAGAGCCCGTTGACAGTTGCTTCAGTAGATGGACTACCTCTCTCAGACCCAGTTATAGCTGTGACCAAGCCGCTGAGGCTCCAAGTACGAGCCCTTTACTCCAAATTTCTGCAGGTCTATGTCCTATCCAAAGCTGTTAACCCTGTGTTGCTGGGCCTGCCTTGGCTCCGAATGCATGCCCCAGTCCTGGACTGGAATTCTGGAGAGGTTCTCTAGTGGGGACCTGAGTGTCAAAGCCGTTGCCTGGTGCAGATTTGTTAGATTCAGCCTTCTCTGCCTCGGTCATTGGCTGGATTGCCGGGTCATTATTCTGTATTTTCGGACGTCTTCAGCAAGAGGGAGGTGGAGACATTGCCCCCACATCGGGCGTATGACTGCCCTATCGAGCTGATTCCTGGTGCATCCCTTCCCCGTGTTAGGGTATATCCTCTCTCCTTGCCAGAGACTCTGTCCATGTCCGCCTATGTGAAAGAGAACATGGAAAGGTGCTTCATACGAAAATCTTCCTCCCGGCAGGAGCCGGGTACTTCTTTGTCAAAAAGAGAGATGGCTCTCTCCGTCCTTGTATCGACTACCGAGGTCTCAACCAGATCACGGTGAAGAATAAATATCCATTGCCACTGATCTCTGAACTGTTTGATCGTATAAGTGGTGCCAAGATTTTTTCTAAACTAGACCTGCGTGGGGCTTACAACCTAATGCGGATTCGCCATAGAGCGCTTTTTGGGAATTGCCAATATTTACAGACAGTTTATTTTAAACTTCTCCTCACTGACTTCTCCTATATGTAACCTCACTAAGAAGGGCATGAACGCCAAGGTGTGGACACCCGAGGCAGAGTCCGCATTCAATAGCCTGAAAAGAGCCTTCACGTCAGCCTCTATCCTCCATCATCCGGATGTCTCTCTGCAGTTCTCGTTGGAGGTGGATGCATCCTCTGTCGGTACTGGTGCACTCCTGTTCCAGAGAGGTCCCAAGGGCAAGTCAATGGTATGTAGATATTTCTCTAAGCTCTTCTTTTCCGCAGAACGCAACTACTCGATTGGGGATCTGGAGTTACTAGCCATCAAATTGGCTCTGGAAGAGTGGAGACATCTACTAGATGGTGAAGCTCATCCGATCCTAATTTTTACAGACCACAAGAATCTGACCTACCTCCAGACGGCTCAATGGTTGAACCCTCGTCAGGCCAGGTGGTCACTGTTCTTTACCAGGTTCCAGTTTGAGCTCCATTATCGCCCGGCCGACAAGAATGTGAGGGCCGATGCCTTGTCCGGGTCTTTTGAGACGGAAGACACCATTGAGATTCCACAGAACATTGTTGATACGTCTTGCATTGTCTCTGTCAATCCTCTGCAAGTTGGGGACATTCCTCCAGAGAGGACTTTTGTGCGCCTGGCTGATCGTGCAAGAATCCTCTGCTGGGGACACTCCTCTAGACTGGCAGGTCACGCGGGGATCCGTCAGACCCGGGATCTGATTGCTCATCATTTCTGGTGTCCCACGCTGCCCAACGACATTATGGACTTTGTTTATTCCTGTTCAGTATGTGCAGCCAAATAGGTCGCTCACATTTCAGATCTGCTGGTCTGCTCCAGTCATTGCCTGTGCCCAATGCCCCCCGGCAGCATATAGCTATGGACTTTAATATGGACCTGCCTCTGTCTGCCGGATGCAGTACTATCTGAGTGGTGGTGGATCGATTTTTGAAGATCGCCCACTTCGTTGCTCTGACCGGTCTTCCTTCTGCTCCTCAGCTGGCCAAGCTGTTCATCTAACACATCTTCCGCCTGCACGGCTTGCCGCAGCATATTGTGTCTGATCGGGGGGGGGGGGGAAGTTCAACCCGAAGTTCTGGAGAGCCCTCTGCGGACTCCTCGGTTTGAAGTTGGACTTTTCCTCAAACTACCATCTTCAGTCCAATGGTCAGTTCGAGAGGATCAATCAGATCTTGGAGAACTACCTACGCCACTTCATCTCCAAGCAGCATGATGACTGGCTGCAGCTGCTTCCGTGGGCTGAGTTCTCATATAATAATCACACCAGCGAGTCCACAAGGAATACACCGTTCCAAATTATCTACGGCCAACACCCACGATACCTCCGAGGTACCAGCCGCTGACTCCGCTTTTAGAGACTTCCCTGCAGATCTGGCAGCAGACTCGATCCTCCAACCTAATGGCAGTCGACCGCATGAAACGGAAGGCTGACACAAGGAAAAGAGAACCTCCTCATTTTCTCCCTGGCATGAAGGTCTGGCTATCTTCTAGGAATATTCGACTAAGCGTGCCATCATGCAAATTTGCTCCCAGGTTCCTCGGACCCTTCGAAATTCTACAGCAGATCAACCCTGTCGCCTACAAGCTTCGGCTGCCTCCTTCCCTCAAGATCCCCAACTCCTTCCATGTCTCCCTCCTGAAGCCGGCGGTTCTAAACCGCTATACCAAAACTCCTAGCCCTGCCGTTGCCTCCAGCGGCGGTCCTTCAGACACCTTTGAGGTTAAGGAGATCTTGAACACCAAAAAAGTGAGAGGAAAGACTTTTTATTTGGTGGATTGGAGGGGGTTTGGTCCTGAAGAGAGATCCTGGGAGCCAGAAGAGAACCTCAATGCTCCTACTCTTCTGAAAAAGTTTCTCTTTCGCTCTGGTCCCAAGAAGAGGGGGGATATTGTCATGTCCGTGGCTGCGGGCCACCAGCGCCACTCTCCCCATGACAGCCGCAGCCAGGAGTTGGCGAGCGCTGGCCACAGTTTCCTTCCCAGGAGACGCCAGCACTCGCTTCCACTCACCTCAGTTGGTTACCATAGGGTGAGCGTGCACGCTCGTGCCCGTTCTTAAAGGGGCAGCGCGCGCACCGTACTTTGATGAAGCATCAGGCCGTGAGTACCCTGGACTATAAGAGGGCTCCGGCCCCCTGCTTCGATGCCTGAGCATTGTTGTTGTTTCCCTAGTTTGTCTATGCAATGGTCTCCTAGTGTGTTCCTGTTTCCTGCATTCTATACTATCCTGGTCGAGTGCTGTGTTGAGCCAAAGTCGTGCCATGCTGTATACCATGCCTGACCTACTTCACCTCGCCTGACGTCTACCTGCTGCCTAGTCCCTGCCGAGCGTGCCTTGCTACTGTCCGAGCTGCCACAGGTACCCTCTATGAACTATAGACTTTGACCTGCGCCCTGTTGGCCAGCTGCCATTCTGCCAAGGCGGTACGGCCCAGTGGGTTGACAAACCTTACGTGACATACTCACTGCCGCTCTGCAGCGGCTTCTGGCATGCGCATGCTTGAGCATTGTTTGTATACCTATGTTAGTCTTGCAAATGGTACATTAGTGGTATCCTGTTCCCAGTGTTCCTGTGTCCTGCTACTTGCATCCTCTGTCCCGTGCTGTATTTGTTCCTGTGCTGTGTCTAGTGTTGGAGTCGTGTTGTGACGTCTGTTACCACTGCATGACTGTATACGGCCTCTTAGGCTGTCATCTGCGGCCTGCAGGACACCGTAGCTCCCTCAGGAAAGGAGCGAGCAGGCTGAAGAATAAGCGGCAAGGTGCTAGAAGTGGCTCTGCTCCGGAACCCCGGCTCTGGGGAAGCCCCTGACATCACTGTCTACGTGGGTGTGTGGCAGTATCTACTGAGGGCACTGTGGCATTATCTACGGGTGGCTGTCTGGCAGTATCTAGAGAGGACACTGTGGCATTATCTACGGGTGGCTGTCTGGCAGTATCTATAGAGGACACCGTGGCATTATCTACGGGTGCGTGTGTGGCAGTATATGCAGATGGCACTGTGGCATTATCTACGGATGGGTGTGTGGCAGTGTAACGGCTGCTGCGCCGTTCCCCGCCGTCCCCACGGCCTCTGCTCCGGTTCCGGCGCACTCCATCACCAACTGCTCATCCCGAGCTCGACTTTATCCGATCCGGACGCTCTGCTGGCCATGGACGGCGTCAGGTGAGTGCATCCTTTACCTCATTTCGCGGCCGTCCCTGCTTGCTCAACCAAGTTCCCCGTGAATTCCCTGTGCCCTGGTTCCCTGTTTCCATCCCTTCTGCCTTTTGTCTGGATTTCCCGTTACTGACCTCTGTTTGAACTTGACTATCCTTGTCTGCCGCCTGCCTTGACCCATTGCTGCCATACCCGTTACAACGCCTGCCGCCTGCCTTGACCTATTGCTGCCATTGCCGTTACGATGTCTGCTGCCTGCCTTGACCTATTGCTGCCATACCCGTTACGACGTCTGCCGCCTGCTTTGACCTATTGCTGCCACACCTGTTACGACATCTGCTGCCTGTCCTGACTCCTGCCTATCCATCCGACCGCCTCTACCCGCTGTGCCAAGCGTTGCCTGGATTCCAAGCACCATCTCCCAGACGACATTGAGGATCCACGAACAAACCGGTGAGAACAGTTATAGGTTGAACAAGCCATGGATCCCCTTGACACAGCCCTGCCGGACACGGCTGATATGGCTCAGGAGCTTTCTAGACAAAGAAGTCTGCCAAGATCAGCTGTTTCAGCTACTGCAGAATGTATCCACTCGTTTGAACGAACTAGCGCCTCCGGCGCCTCCAATACCACCACCACCGCAAGCTCCTGTCTACAGTCCTGGACTACACCTACCTACACCTGCCCGCTATGAGGGAGACCCCAAGACCTGCAGGGGATTTTTTAGCCTATGCACCATCCACTTTGAAGTCATGGCACATCATTTTTCCTCAGACCGGGCTATATCCTGTCCCTGCTGTCTGGTGAAGTGCTGGCTTGGGCATCGCCCTTGTGGGAGAGAAACGACCCCATCATGTACAACATTCAGAACTTTCTCTCCACGTTTAAAAGGGTGTTTGAAGAACCGGGTCGAGCCTCTTCTGCAGCTTCCTCTCTACTCAAGCTCCGGCAAGGAACCTCCACTGTAGGCCAATACACCATTCAATTCCGCACCTTGGCTACTGAACTCCAGTGGAATAATGAGGCTTTGGTATCGACCTTCTGGGAGGGTCTGGCGGGCCGAATCAAGGATGAACTTGCTGGCCGAGACCTTCCACCGTCCTTGGATGACTTGATTACTCTAGCTAATCGTATAGATATACGTTTTTGTGAGAGACAACGAGAATCTGCTCGAGGCAATCGTACATCACGGTTGGCACCAACCTTCCAAAGACCTCTTCTGGCCTCATCTTCCTCCCGGTCGGACGAACCCACGCAGGTGGAGAGTACAAGACTCACGCCTGAGGAACGCCAGAATAGACGCAAGTTGAATTTATGTTTGTATTGTGGTGGAAAAACGCACTTCCTCAGAGACTGTCCAGTGAGGCCGGAAAACTCCAACGCCTAGGGCAAGTAGGAGAGGCTACCCTAGGTGGAATACCTTCCTCTCAGAAGATGACCATACCAGCGAAGCTGTCCTTTGCAGGAACCACTTTCGACGTTCAAGCCTTCCTAGATTCCGGATCCGCTGGGAATTTTCTGTGCCAGTCCTTGGTAAATCGCTACCAAATCCCAGTGCAAAGACTAACCAAACCATTATCCATTGCTTCTGTAGATGGGAGGCTTCTACATGAAACTATTTATCTCGTCACTGAGCCCATTCTCCTGTTAACTGGGGCGCTATGTAGCGCCAATGGCCGCGGGCCGTCGAGTTTACTCACCTCCCGACGCCCGCAGCCATGGATCTGTGAGCGCTGGCCTCCGTCTCCCTCCTAGGAGATGCCAGCGCTCACTTCCGCTCCGTTTGGCTGGATCCCGTAGGGTGCGCGCGCACGCTCGCGCCCGGCCTTAAAGGGCCAGCACGCGCAATTAGGAAATCGTCATTACCATCAACTGCCACGATTTCCTGGTCTATAAGAAGGTCCCTGGCCTTCTAATCCTTGCCTGAGCGTTGTTAGTCTTTCCCAGTCTGTCTCGCAAATGGTTCCTTAGTGTCTCCCGTTCCAGCTGTTACCCGTGCCCTGTTACCGTTCCTGTATTCTGTATTGTTCCTGTGCCTACCCGCGTTCAAGTGTCTTCTCCCACGTCAAGTGCCATCTGCAACGTCAAGTGCCATCGGATACTGCCCGCCACGTCTTGCGCCACTTGCCGCACCTGCCTCCATCCGTGCTGAAGCCACAACCACCGCCCGGACTATTTCAGGTACCCAAGCATACTGTCTACCATTTACTTCTGCATAGACTGTGACCTGGTCAGCTGCCTCCCCGCTACGGCGGAGCGGCCTAGTGGGTCCACATACCCTGTGCCCGTGACACGCTGCACCAGGAACGTATCTCCTTCTATGTGTTAAAGAACTCTCTGAACCCTTTTCTTCTGGGTCTACCGTGGTTGCAGAAGCACTCTCCCGTTATTGACTGGACTGGAGGTCAAATTACCCGCTGGAGTGACTTCTGTCACCAACATTGTCTACAATCCATTCGCCCACCCATGCCTCAGTCTACAGAACCTAACTCGGAAGGACTTCCTACTCCATACAAAAGCTTCTCTGATGTCTTCTGTAAACAACAAGCTGAATCGCTGCCTCCTCACAGGCCATACGACTGTGCCATAGACCTGGTCCCCAACGCCACGCCTCCCAGAGGTCGAGTCTACCCTTCTGTTCTTGCCCGAGACTGAGGCCATGTCTCGGTATGTCCAAGAAAATCTGGAGAGAGGATTCATCCGTAAGTCCTCCTCTCCTGCCGGTGCAGGTTTTTCTTTGTGGGAAAAAAAGACGGCTCCCTGCGTCCTTGTATTGATTACCGAGGATTGAATAATATCACGTTAAAGAACAAGTTCCCGTTACCATTGATCTCAGAACTCTTTGACCATCTACGGGGGGCGAAAATCTTCACCAAACTAGACCTTCGTGGAGCTTATAACCTCATCCGTATCCGCGAGGGAGACGAATGGAAAACCGCCTTCAATACTCGTGATGGGCATTTTGAATACCTTGTCATGCCCTTCGGACTTTGTAATGCTCCTGAGGTTTTCCAGGCCTTTGTTAATTACATTTTTCGAGATCTGTTGTACAGCTGTGTGGTGGTATACCTAGACGACATTTTAATCTTTTCTCCCAATATTTAAACTCATCGTGTGCATGTGCGCCAAGTGTTACAGCGTCTGCGAGAGAACTCTCTGTTTGCCAAGCTAGAGAAATGCCTCTTCGAGAAAACCAGCCTGCCTTTCCTGGGGTATGTCATTTCCGACCAGGGTCTTCAAATGGATCCAGCCAAGCTGTCCTCAATTCTCAACTGGCCTCGTCCGCAAGGACTCAAAGCTGTCCAATGCCTGCTGAGATTCGCAAATTATTACTGCCAGTTTATTCCTCATTTCTCCTCTATGACAGCTCCTATTTCTGCTCTGACCAAAAAGGGGGTTAATGCCAAAGACTGGACCACGGAGGCCGAAGCCACATTCCAAGCTCTTAAAGCTGCCTTCTCGGGGCGTGGCTAGGCGCGCAGCGGGAGCAGTCGCATGGTTCGATAGCTCTGCACTGAACCCATGTCCTCATCATCCTGCAGATATTATACCTGGGCTAAACTTACCTCATAGTGGCACTGAAGTACCTGGCGATACGAGGAGGACGGTATGGGACCTACGCGTGGGCAATCGGTGACTAAATAGCTCCAGGAATATGCTAGGGGAGAGGGGCAAGATGGCGGCCGCTCCCCTCTGCCTCCTCGTGCTCGTGGATCTGATGGTGCGGCTAAATCTGCAGCTGCAGGCGATTCAACAGCGGGAGAGACTGCACCCACCCTACAGGAAGTCTCTGAGATGTTGCCCCAAGCCATCTCGTCCTGCAAAACTTTGTTGACAGGTAAGCTGGAAGAGGTCAGAATTGATATAGGCCTGCTTAGGCAGGATATGCATAATCTGCGTGAGAGATTGACACATGCTGAGGAACGTATATCGGGTGTGGAAGATAGAGTGGCACCTGTACCGGAGGCGATTGCGGCATTAGAGACTGCGGCTAAACTCTGGAAGAAAAAATCCGACGATTTAGAAAGCTGGCTGCGCTGGAATAACCTCAGAGTCCTAGACTTACCTGAGAAGGTGGAGGGTCAGAACCCGATAGAATTCATCTTAAAATGGCTGCGTGATTTATTCCCGGATGCGTTTTTTTCTGCTGCGTTTGCTGTAGAGCGGGCGCACAGAGTTCCGGCGAGACCGTTACCACTGGGTGCACCTCCTAGGCCCATGCTGGTGCGTCTCTTAAACAGCAATGACCGGGACTTGATTCTGAGATTGGCTCGCAAGTTGCTGGAAATCCGCTTCAATGGCTCAGCGGTCTCCATTTTTCCAGATTTTAGTGCGGATCTACAGAAACGGAGGGCTACCTTTATGTCAGTTAAACGATGACTGCGGGATCTGAACATCTCGTATTCCATGGCATACCCGGCCAGGCTTCGGGTTGTGGATGGAGATCGCTCTATATTCTTCACGATGCCAAAGGATGCTGATGACTGGGTGAACCGCCAACGACAATCACCGCACCGCTAAGTCGCTTCTCCCAGACTTTCTGGAATATTCTGTGTCAAGGAAGCCGAATACTGCTATTGTATGATTATCTGCTAGCAAGAAATGTATTCTTATTGCTTACAATTTTTGCCTTTCCATATCCTTTTATCTTATTGGGTAGATGTGATTTTGCCGCTACTTTAGTATATTTTTCTCTGTACTTCTATGCTTTACTACAGGTATTAATTAATATTGAGACACATGGGTTCTCCCCCCGTACATGCCCGACCACAGTGATGAGAGGGATGTATTGACGTTTTTGATGTCACGTCATGTTGACGATATAGCTTATGCTGTATTCTACTGTTTCTTCCCTGCTATACTACAGGTTGGACCTATGAGAGGTCTGTTAGTTATGTGTTTTACCATGCACACGTTTTACGCCTATATTCTGTCTACTGATGCTTGTACTGATGATGAGTCCCATCTCCCCAATACTTTTCATTCTCTCCTGAATGGCTAGGATTACTGTTATGTCCTGGAATGTCCGGGGGATGGGCTCCGCAAAGAAAAGAGGTATGATTTTTTCACAAATACGCAAATATACTCCGCAAATTCTTTGTATACAAGAGACCCACTTAACATCCTGCACATCGCGGGTCTTGAATAGACCATGGGTTCAGTGGTCACGCCACTCATGTTGCTCCTCCTATTCCAGAGTGGTTTCTATCCTTATACATAGGTCACTATTATGGGAGGTGGACACTGTTAAGGTGGATGCTGAGGGGCGTTATGTTTCTATTCACGCTTTTATTAATAATAACCCCTATGTGATTATAGGATTATACATTCTGCCGCCGGCATCAATAACTGTAATTTACAAGGCGGAAACTTTTGCGGCCTCCTACCCTAATGCTACACTTCTCTGTATGGGGGACCTAAATATGGTAATGGATGTAGTGCTTGATAGATTTCGAGCTTCCCAGATTTCCGGTTCCAGGTCGTCGATTAGTTCGTCTCTCAAAATATTGATGGCGGAGCTGGGCTGGATAGACTTATTTCGGTTTGCACACCCCTCCACAAAGATGTACTCATGCTCTTCGTTAGGCCATAGCTCCCTATCCCGCATTGATTATGTCTTTGGCAATTCCTTATTAATGTCCCTATCGCCACAGGTTGTATATAAGCACAGGGGTGTATCGGATCACTCCCCTGTCTTGACGTGCCTACTCCACCTAGACATAGGGGTTGGAAAATGCACCCTTTTTGGTTAAAGGCTATTGGCCTGCAAGATCGGATCCCTGATCAACTGTCGGTGTTCCTACAGGATCATAGTCTGTTTGAACATATTGGTATTAAGTGGGACACGCTTAAGGCGTATCTGAGAGGGTGCCTTAAATCTACCATTTCATACTTAAAACGTAATGCCACAAAAATGGAGGAAGATCTGCCTGCGCAATGTACAGAGCTTGAAAGAGTGTACGTAGCAGATCCATCTGACCTTAATACGCAGAACTGGCTTAAAGTCGGTCGACAATTTTTGATGTATTTACAGGATAGAGCGAACAGGAATTTTTTTTTCATGAAACAGACCCACTTTGAACTAGGAAATCAGTCTAGTAAATTGTTGGCGCATATTGTAAAACAGAACACTCAATCCCCCTCTATTCTTAAAATACGTTGTGTAGATGGGACTGATCTGATAGATACCTTTGATATTGCTGACAGATTTGCACAGTATTACAGAGATTTATATTCCTCAAGGGTTAACTATACTCCTCCCGACCTGCACTCCTTCTTGAATAATATTGTATTTCCCACTCTGTCTGACTCGGATAGAACGCTCATGGATGCTGATATTACTTTGGAGGAGATTTCGAGAGCCATCCATGACCTTGCAAAGGGTAAATCACCGTGACCCGATGGTATTCCTATAGAAGTATATTGTACATATGCAGAACATGTTGTCCCTGATATGCATGCAATGTTCACACATTCGCTGGAGACGGCATCGTTACCTGAATCCCTGAATAATGCGACTATTGTTATATTATTAAAACCGGATAAGGATCCGTTAGACTGTGCGTCATATAGACCTATATCGCTTTTAAACAGTGACTATAAGGTTCTCACCAAGATATTGGCAACTAGGCTGAACTCAGTCATACATACTATTATTCATCCGGACCAGACGGGCTTTATGCCCGGGAAATCCACATCAGATAACATTAGGAGAGTACAGGTGGTGACACAAGTGGGTATAGCTCTGAACAAGGATTGGGCGGTGGCCTCACTGGACGCTGCCAAAGCGTTCGATTCAATTGAATGGCCATATTTGTTAGAGGTATTACGCCGATTTGGTTTTGGGCCTCAGTTTATAAAGTGGGTTTCCATATTGTATAAATCCCCTAGGGCCCAAATTTTGATTAATGATGTCCTATCCCTGTATTTTCGACTTGCTGGAGGCACACGGCAGGGCTGCCCATTATCCCCATTACTGTTCAATATGTCCATAGAACCATTGGCCTTACTTATACGTCAGGACGCCTCGTACCAAGGGGTTCAATTTGGGGGTAAACTAGACAAAATAGGCCTTTATGCTGATGACATAATTCTCTTTATGCAGCAACCTAAGGTATCTTTACCCATAGCGATCACTTTACTTGACGAATTTGGTGGATATTCTGGCTTATGGATAAATTGGGACAAATCGTACTTTATGCCATTGCAGGGCCAGGGCTGGGAGCCTACAGTGACTGATGGCTTTAAATATCTTGGGATTATGATTTGCAGACACCATGGCTCAGATTTCGATAATAATATACGACCCCTGCTGGATTATATCAAGGCTAAATTTAAACTGTTGAGCTCATTGCCCCTGGCTGTCTCTGGTCGTATTAACCTCAAAAAAATGATTATACTCCCTAAATGCCTGTACATGCTGGAATGTGCTGCAGTGCCTGTACCAATGTCTTTTTTGAAAAGTGTTCCTGCTCTGTTTCCGTCCTTTATACGGGGAACCAGTAGATCAAAGCTTAAACTCAGTACACTACAGAGACCCAAGTCTATGGGGGGAGCTTCTCTCCCTGATATTTATTTGTATTATCTGTCGGGACAGCTCCGCTATCTTACTTCTTGGACTGAATTGGGAGTCCCCCCTAATCGCGATCATTACCTAGCATCTTATTTGGCTGTTCCACATCTGTGGCCTGTGTTGGAGGGTTCAACGTCAATGTTCAGGAGCTTACTTCCCCTACATAGAGTGGCGGCGCAGGTGTGGTTGGCTGCCAAGAAATTGCTTAATTTTGTGGATATTATAGCTAAAACTCCCTTGTGGCACAATCCGTCTTTGCCTCATGTCTCAGATGCCCTGGATCCTCAGTTTTGGACGCTGCGGGGGGTTGAGCTGGTTTGGGACTTGTATGTGGATGGAAATATGAAGTCTTTTGCGCAACTGCAGTCCGATTTTGATATACCTAGAGAGTCCTTTTTTAAATTCCTTCTGCTTCGCCACACTTTGCAGACTCAATACCCGCCTGGAACTAGGAATATCTCAGATTTTCCTCTCATTGGAATCTTTAGGTCCCAGGGACCTAGGGGCCTGATCTCGGTGATCTACTCCTTCCTCATTCAGGCTAGATTAAAAGCGGCACCCCTGGTTGTTGAGACGAGATGGATGGAGTTAATTCCTGAGATATCCTCCGAAATATGGATTGACATGTTAAACTCACATACACTGGTTTCTCCAGCCGCCAATAATAAGATGACACAACTATTCATTACTCATCAGAGCTATCTGACTCCTGTCCGACCACACAAGAAGGGTAGATGTCCGACTGCTGAGTGTCATAGGTGTAGAGTCTCCAGAGCAGACTTTTGGCATATGACCTGGGCATGCCCTTGGATTTCTTCTTTCTGGGCAGACGTGATAGCTTTGATATCTGACGTACTGCAGTTGCCGGTACCCTTTACGCCCTTGGTATGTTTATTTGGAATTGTATCTGAAGAGCATTGGACACATCACACTAGAATATTCTTGAGGGAGGTATTATTCCTAGCACGTAAAGCAATAGCTCTTAGATGTATGGGCCCGAGACCACCTTCCATTTCACAATGGAAGGCTCTGGTGAATTCCATGTTACCATATGCCAAAATCGTGTACAAAAATAGAGGGTGTGAAAATAAGTTCTCTAAGGTTTGGGGTCCCTGGTGTGACTCACCACATACACTATATGATTCACAACGGTTTATAGACATTAGAAATATATTGTTAACGCATGATACTGTTTAAATTGTATTGGATTTAATTGACTGTTTGTATGGTCATCATTGTATGCTGCATGATGATATGTAATCCAAGTCTTTTGATATGTATCCTCTTGTACATTGGTATCTAAACTGTGCATGGTTTGTATATTGTTCAATAAAACGAGTTTAAAAAAAAAAAAAAAAAGCTGCCTTCTCTTCTGCTTCAGTCCTACATAGACCGGATTCCACCAAACCATTTGTTCTGGAGGTCGATGCTTCATCTGTGGGAGTCGGAGCTATTCTTTCACAAAAGACTTGTAGAGGGAGACGCCTTATCTCGCTGTTTTGACCCCACAGACCAAAAGCCCAGACCACAGTTTATTATAGATCCGAAACGTACTGTGATCGCTGCTCCTGCTGAAGTGGTACACATTCCTCGAGGAAAGACCTACGTACCCCCTAAACAAAGGGTTCTGCGTTGGGGCCATGCCTCCAGGGTTTCGGGGCACCCTGGCATCAAAAAGACTCTCAATTTGATTGGCCATCAGTACTGGGGGCCTTCCATGTCCCAAGACACTAAAGACTTTGTTTCTGCCTGCTCCACTTGCTCTCAAAGTAAAGTCTCCCATTCAAGACCTGCTGACCTTTTGCACCCCCTGCCCGTGCCTGACTCTCCCTGGTCACACCTTGCCATGGACTTCATCACCGATCTGTAAAGAAAAAAGATGTGGTTATAACCAAACCATACCTAACAAACCCAAAATTGCAATATAATATAGCACGGTGCCATTCCTGATAAAGATTATAGAAAAAAGAAAAAAGAAAAGTGATCCAGGAATATGAATAGGCACTCTTGGGTTAAGTAAAATTAAATATAGTATTTTATTTTAGAATCCAGATAATACCGGCAAAATAAATTTTTACAACAACAAAAGTATATATTTTCATAAAAAGAACCTCCTGGCCAGGAAAAGAGACATACAATGGCACCCTAAATACATTGGAGATATTACCAAATGATTATACAGCGTACTATATATATACAGAATGGTTTTGAAAAGATAGAAAATTCCAAACGAAAAACCGCTGGGTAGTGTTCACACTTGCGGTTTTCAACCATATCTGTTATTTAAATCGCAAAATAGCCAGAGTTCCTATCAGGAGTAACTGGTAATGATGTTTTTTGAAAAGAATCTTTTTATACGCATATGACTCCAAAAATAGGAAGGTAGCCCCATGTATTAAGGGGATGTGGTTTACAGCGTGCTTTTTCCTCTCTTAAGTGGATCCTTAGTTCTAAGGAAGTCTTTTCACAGACCCTTGGGGTCAAATGTGTAGCCCTCGTGATCTTGGGCTTTAATGCAAGGCACTCTTATAATTTGTATAGGGTTTTTACCTTAAAAATCCAGCGAGTGCCGAGAAGCCAGTTATAGGGGTAGTCAGCCCAAAGATGGAAAATAGTAGATCTCCACAGAAGCAAGGTTCGTCTGTATGGCCACACATTTAATTCAAAGCCTCCAAATCTCTACCATCACATCAAATGACGATCTCCTCCCTTGATCCATGCGGGTATTTCGCCACTGCACTCAGAGAGACACGGACCTGAGAGGACAGGATCACATGCCGGCATCAAGGTGGATTAGGTACACTTCGAGAGACACACAGACCCAACAGGGCAGGATCGCACGCTAGCAACCAGGTGAGTTGAAATTCCAGAGTAGGTTTCCTTCCACGTGGTATCTCCAACATTGGACAGGGATTCTCAGGGCAAGGCTTGGACGTCACTACCGGCCCTGTTAATTGGAACAGCTGACGCGTTTCATCCCTGAACGGGATTTCTTCAGAGCAGTTTGACAGGTGCTGCCAAACACAGTGTATTTATAGTGTCCCAAATTCATTCATTGGTTCTGTGGTCATAGACATAATGTTTCATAGGGATAATTAGAAGAGACGTTATGGATAGTGCATATCGATCTTTCGTAAGATAAAACAATCAATTTTGATAGCAAGTATAAATATTTTTACAATCAAACAGGCAATTCATATATCCACTAAGACGTGTTGAAAGGATATATTCGGTATTTTTATGGAGAAGGCAATCAGTGGTGCATCTCTATATGGTCATGACAGAAATAATAATTAAATCAGAGTCTTCCACAAGAGTATAACAACTACTTGGGTCTAATAATCAGAATTAATTTATCCATGAATATAGTCCGCTACTAATATCTAGATTCTATAGTTGGATTATGGAAAAATAAATAAAAAATGTTACCCCAACATAGAGTCCTTTGCTACACCGTTTACACTATTGAGCTATATCATACGCTATTTAAAATTAGCAACATTAATTAGTACTTTGAAGCTAAATATATAATCTATTTAATTTTATAGCTATCTATACATACATACATATGGAGTTCAAAAAATACTTCAGGGGAAGCAGGGAGAGAGGACCAAAACCTGTTAAGGTATTAGGACCTGGGTCCCCACTATCCCCAAAAGAAATAAACTATCAAAAATCAATAGAATAATTTTATCACTAAGTCTCATAATCATATGTATGTATATAACTGTTGCACATAGGGGGGCCGCCATAAAACTCCAAATGGAGGCAGGGAGGGGGATCAAATGTCCAAAAGGGGCAAAGGGTCCCTAATTTCCACCACCCACAAAGAGCTAAGGACAACTCGTACTCCTGCGAAAGAAAATTGCAAGAGATGGATAATCTGTTCATTTGTTTTATTTATTTATCCAATTGATTCAATATTTCATGCCCGAAAGAACATTACTCATGCTCATTCTGCAAGAAGTAAATTACTGATATGTAGCAAATGGGATATCCAAATCAGAGGCATATTATTAGAGTTAATATCAAATTCCAAGGAAAGAATATATCCAATCCATACATTAGCCATTTTTGATCCAAGGATTTATTTATCCAGTGCTGGGTAACTCAGAAAGTACAGGAAATTGAGAAGGGAATATAACACTGGACGACAAAAAGGTCTCATGTACGTTTTATCAAGGAGGAAAAGGAATAAGCAGAGACCAATACCAACGCAGAAGATGTGGTAATCCTAATGGGAATCCATTGGCTCCCATTTGTTTAAATCTCAGAGGAACATGTTAAATTTTATTTCATTATTTAGTCCCCTAGGGTTCAAGGTTCCTAATGTGTAAATCCACATGGTTTCTTTTTGAAGGAGTGTTCGGTTAAGATCACCC
Organism: Rhinoderma darwinii; assembly: GCF_050947455.1. Lineage (NCBI taxonomy): Eukaryota > Metazoa > Chordata > Amphibia > Anura > Rhinodermatidae > Rhinoderma > Rhinoderma darwinii. The sequence goes on from NC_134688.1 coordinate 7,063,916, forward strand.
CCCCTTCTATCTTGAAATAGCTGATAAATCCCCATAAATTTTAAGCCAGTTGGTGATTGGGCATGATATGTTTTAAAATGTGCAGCTAGAGGATTTGTTATTTCACCTTTGGTAATGTCCCGAATGTGTTCGCTGATGCGAATATGTAATTCTCGCTTCGTTTTGCCAATATATTGTTTCCCGCATGGGCAGACAATGGAATAGACGACCATGGTCGAACGGCAATTAATAAAGTTATAAACTTTAAATTCCCTTTTGTGTTCACTGTCAAGAAAAGTGTCAGATTTTAATACATACTTACAACATCTACAAGAGCCACACATGAACATTCCTTTTGGACGTTTCTGTAACCACTTCTCATTACCTGGGGTCCTTCTATAAACTCAGAGCTTACCAACATATTCCTCAGCGTGGGGGCCCTTTTGGGGACCATACTCGGTACATTCCCCACTATTGAGTTAATTCTTTTATCCAAAGTCAAATGTGGCCAGTTTTTTATCATCAAATTCCTAAGTATATCCCAATGGGACCCATACCTCGAAATGAATCTGACTCTATTGTCACTATTATCTTTTTTACCTCTCTTGAGGATTTCCTCTCTATTCTGTCTGGATGCCCTATTGTATCCTTTCTTGATCAATTTTTTGGAGTAACCCCTATTTTCAAAACGGGAAGACAGATCTTGTGCTTCACTTTTGAAGTCCCTAAAATCAGTACAGTTGCGGCGAATTCGAAGAAATTCGCTTATCGGGATCCCCTTAATTTGAGAGGGAAAGTGATGGCTACTTGCTGCCAATAGGGTATTGCCTGATGTTGGTTTCCGATATGTAGTCGTTTTTAATCTGTTTCCCTCCCTATGAATATTAAGATCAAGGAAGCTAATATGATCTTCACTGTGAGTATAGGTCAGAAGGATATTTAAGTTGTTAACATTTAAGTCTCTAATAAAGCTATCCAATAAATCCAATGGTCCCCTCCAAACTAGGAGAACATCATCCATGTATCTCAGCCAAGCGGAGGCGCATTTTCTGAAAAGGGGGTGTGGGTATACTATAAATTCTTCCCACCATCCCAAATGTAAACAGGCATATGATGGTGCGCAAGAGGATCCCATGGCTGTTCCACGGGTCTGCCGATAGAATTTGCCATCAAAAGAGAAACAATTATAATTCAAGACGAATTCCAACATTTCAATAATAAATTCATTTTGGTGAGCCCAGTCCCCTCCTCTCCTCTCCAGAAAATGCGCGACCGCTTTGAGGCCAATATCATGTGGGATGGAAGTATACAATGACTCCACATCCAATCCTACCAGGATGAAATCCTCCTCCAGGGTCAATTTATCAATTTTATTTAAGAGGTCCCCTGTGTCCAACACAAAAGATGGAAGTGTGTGAACAAAGGGTTTCAATTTTTCGTCTATGTATTTCCCAAGGTGATCTGTTGGGCCATCACACCCCGAAATAATTGGTCTACCCGGGGGTGTATTCCTATTTTTGTGCACCTTAGGAAGCACATATATGGTAGGCATGCGAGGTTCCCTTACCTCCAAATATTGGAACTCATTTTTATTAATTAGGCCCTCATCCAATGCGAAAGTCAGTTTTCTATTCAAGGTCCCCATTATATGATCCAATGGGTTATCTTTCAAAAGAGAATATGTATCCGTTTCCAATTGTCTTTTAATCTCACCGACATAGTCCTCCTCCCTGAGTAGGACAACATTTCCACCCTTATCACTGGGCTTGATGACAATATTCTCAATATTCTGCAATTCCTTCAGGGCTTTTCGTTCCCTTTCAGTTAAGTTGTCCTCACACCGGAAGGAGGACCAGTCGATGACACTTATGTCTTTAAGCATGGCCTCCAAAAAAGCATGTGTATATCTATTGGAGTGTATGCTTGGCATGGTACTGCTTTTTTTACGCAAACCCGTGTACTCTGGGATAATATCAGAAAAATCCTCTTCAGGATTATCTGTATTTTCCAATATGTTACCTTCCCTCCATAATTCATTTAAATCTCCCAAGGTATTCAGATCAGACATTTCTAAATTAGGAATCAATCCAAATTCCATTATTTCTCTCTGCGACTGTGATAGAATATTCTCATTTTGACTATTCCCCTCATTTTTTTCTTCTTTTTTTTCCCCATGCCAAAGTCTCAAAAGAATCTTTCTGAGAAAGAGGTGAAGATCTTTACATATCTCAAACTCTTTTCCAGAGGTAACCGGTGAAAAGCCCAATCCTCGATTTAATAAGGATATATGATGTATTGATAGGGGGAAATCAGTTAAATTTATTATGTTATTAGCATTATTTTCTATCTTCCCCTGCGTTGTCTTGTATTGGGTCCTCCTTTTTTCTCTACTATTCTTTCCTCTCCGAATTTCCCTCTGTTTCGGTCCCCTAAAAAAGATACCTTTGACTGTGGTTCCTCAGCTCTAAAATATTTCCCCATCTCATTGTCACTAGATGGGTCACTTGTAGTTTCCCCATCTGTTGACATAAAAGTATTCCTTCTTACTCGTGGTCTACTTCTATTTTGTCTTTCTCTATTTTTTGAAAAGGAGAAAATTTGTTTCTGCTCAAAGTCAAAAGTATCCCTTTGGAATTTCCTCCTTTTTCGTATTGATATTTCTCGAAGTTCCACTTCCACCTCTTTTTTGAGACTAACATTTAATTTTTCAAATTCCGGATCCTTACAAAAGATATCCAGTTTTCTAACACTCTCCTCAATTTCCAAATCAAGCAAACTCAGCATGTTTTTCTCTTCTTCTATTAATAAATCCATCAGATTCCTTGAGTGTCTCAAGCACTCCTCATCCCATTTTTCCAAGAATGCCTCACTTTTAAAATGTGATGCAGGTGTAGTACGTCTACGTAACCCTCTTGGAATTATTTTGGACAACTTATATGCCTCTAAGCTCTGGATATCCCATTTACGTCTTAGGTGACTCAAAATTAGTCTCCGATGATTTTTAAATAAACCATATATATCTCCTCTAGTGTCTTCGGCACTTTTGTTTATTTCACAATTCAAAAGTGCAGCAATCCGAGCATCTACCTCTAAATCTAGGCAATAAGCCATACTGATGACACACCACTGATTGCCCTCAAATTCAAAAACAGAGAATATAATAGGTTAATTCTAAAGGTATGCAAACAAAACAGGAAGGAAAAAACCCTCCAAAATAGGGGTTACTCCAAAAAATTGATCAAGAAAGGATACAATAGGGCATCCAGACAGAATAGAGAGGAAATCCTCAAGAGAGGTAAAAAAGATAATAGTGACAATAGAGTCAGATTCATTTCGAGGTATGGGTCCCATTGGGATATACTTAGGAATTTGATGATAAAAAACTGGCCACATTTGACTTTGGATAAAAGAATTAACTCAATAGTGGGGAATGTACCGAGTATGGTCCCCAAAAGGGCCCCCACGCTGAGGAATATGTTGGTAAGCTCTGAGTTTAAGAGAAGGACCCCAGGTAATGAGAAGTGGTTACAGAAACGTCCAAAAGGAATGTTCATGTGTGGCTCTTGTAGATGTTGTAAGTATGTATTAAAATCTGACACTTTTCTTGACAGTGAACACAAAAGGGAATTTAAAGTTTATAACTTTATTAATTGCCGTTCGACCATGGTCGTCTATTCCATTGTCTGCCCATGCGGGAAACAATATATTGGCAAAACGAAGCGAGAATTACATATTCGCATCAGCGAACACATTCGGGACATTACCAAAGGTGAAATAACAAATCCTCTAGCTGCACATTTTAAAACATATCATGCCCAATCACCAACTGGCTTAAAATTTATGGGGATTTATCAGCTATTTCAAGATAGAAGGGGGGGTGATCTTAACCGAACACTCCTTCAAAAAGAAACCATGTGGATTTACACATTAGGAACCTTGAACCCTAGGGGACTAAATAATGAAATAAAATTTAACATGTTCCTCTGAGATTTAAACAAATGGGAGCCAATGGATTCCCATTAGGATTACCACATCTTCTGCGTTGGTATTGGTCTCTGCTTATTCCTTTTCCTCCTTGATAAAACGTACATGAGACCCTATTGTCGTCCAGTGTTACATTCCCTTCTCAATTTCCTGTACTTTCTGAGTTACCCAGCACTGGATAAATAAATCCTTGGATCAAAAATGGCTAATGTATGGATTGGATATATTCTTTCCTTGGAATTTGATATTAACTCTAATAATATGCCTCTGATTTGGATATCCCATTTGCTACATATCAGTAATTTACTTCTTGCAGAATGAGCATGAGTAATGTTCTTTCGGGCATGAAATATTGAATCAATTGGATAAATAAATAAAACAAATGAACAGATTATCCATCTCTTGCAATTTTCTTTCGCAGGAGTACGAGTTGTCCTTAGCTCTTTGTGGGTGGTGGAAATTAGGGACCCTTTGCCCCTTTTGGACATTTGATCCCCCTCCCTGCCTCCATTTGGAGTTTTATGGCGGCCCCCCTATGTGCAACAGTTATATACATACATATGATTATGAGACTTAGTGATAAAATTATTCTATTGATTTTTGATAGTTTATTTCTTTTGGGGATAGTGGGGACCCAGGTCCTAATACCTTAACAGGTTTTGGTCCTCTCTCCCTGCTTCCCCTGAAGTATTTTTTGAACTCCATATGTATGTATGTATAGATAGCTATAAAATTAAATAGATTATATATTTAGCTTCAAAGTACTAATTAATGTTGCTAATTTTAAATAGCGTATGATATAGCTCAATAGTGTAAACGGTGTAGCAAAGGACTCTATGTTGGGGTAACATTTTTTATTTATTTTTCCATAATCCAACTATAGAATCTAGATATTAGTAGCGGACTATATTCATGGATAAATTAATTCTGATTATTAGACCCAAGTAGTTGTTATACTCTTGTGGAAGACTCTGATTTAATTATTATTTCTGTCATGACCATATAGAGATGCACCACTGATTGCCTTCTCCATAAAAATACCGAATATATCCTTTCAACACGTCTTAGTGGATATATGAATTGCCTGTTTGATTGTAAAAATATTTATACTTGCTATCAAAATTGATTGTTTTATCTTACGAAAGATCGATATGCACTATCCATAACGTCTCTTCTAATTATCCCTATGAAACATTATGTCTATGACCACAGAACCAATGAATGAATTTGGGACACTATAAATACACTGTGTTTGGCAGCACCTGTCAAACTGCTCTGAAGAAATCCCGTTCAGGGATGAAACGCGTCAGCTGTTCCAATTAACAGGGCCGGTAGTGACGTCCAAGCCTTGCCCTGAGAATCCCTGTCCAATGTTGGAGATACCACGTGGAAGGAAACCTACTCTGGAATTTCAACTCACCTGGTTGCTAGCGTGCGATCCTGCCCTGTTGGGTCTGTGTGTCTCTCGAAGTGTACCTAATCCACCTTGATGCCGGCATGTGATCCTGTCCTCTCAGGTCCGTGTCTCTCTGAGTGCAGTGGCGAAATACCCGCATGGATCAAGGGAGGAGATCGTCATTTGATGTGATGGTAGAGATTTGGAGGCTTTGAATTAAATGTGTGGCCATACAGACGAACCTTGCTTCTGTGGAGATCTACTATTTTCCATCTTTGGGCTGACTACCCCTATAACTGGCTTCTCGGCACTCGCTGGATTTTTAAGGTAAAAACCCTATACAAATTATAAGAGTGCCTTGCATTAAAGCCCAAGATCACGAGGGCTACACATTTGACCCCAAGGGTCTGTGAAAAGACTTCCTTAGAACTAAGGATCCACTTAAGAGAGGAAAAAGCACGCTGTAAATCACATCCCCTTAATACATGGGGCTACCTTCCTATTTTTGGAGTCATATGCGTATAAAAAGATTCTTTTCAAAAAACATCATTACCAGTTACTCCTGATAGGAACTCTGGCTATTTTGCGATTTAAATAACAGATATGGTTGAAAACCGCAAGTGTGAACACTACCCAGCGGTTTTTCGTTTGGAATTTTCTATCTTTTCAAAACCATTCTGTATATATATAGTACGCTGTATAATCATTTGGTAATATCTCCAATGTATTTAGGGTGCCATTGTATGTCTCTTTTCCTGGCCAGGAGGTTCTTTTTATGAAAATATATACTTTTGTTGTTGTAAAAATTTATTTTGCCGGTATTATCTGGATTCTAAAATAAAATACTATATTTAATTTTACTTAACCCAAGAGTGCCTATTCATATTCCTGGATCACTTTTCTTTTTTCTTTTTTCTTCATCACCGATCTGCCTAGTTCTGCGGGGTGTACCATGATCTGGGATGTAGTGGATCGCTTTTCCAAGATGGCGCTTCGTATCTCTCTCAGGCCTTCCATCATCTTCCCGACTGGCAACGCTGTTTATCAAGCACATCTTTCGCCTTCATGGTTTTCCTAAGCACATTGTTTCTGACAGAGGAGTTCAGTTCACATCCAAGTTCTGGAGAGCCTTGTGCAAACTGCTGGAGGTCAAACTAGACTTCTCTTTCGTGTACCATCCCCAATCCAATGGTCAAGTAGAGCGGATAAACCAAATACTTGAAGGTTTCCTCAGGAATTTCGTGTCTCCGCGACAAGATGACTGGGCAAGTCTGCTTCCATGGGCCGAATTTGCCTACAACAACCATACGGGGGAATCTACCCGCTCTTCTCCCTTCTGCTTGGTGTATGGCCAGCACCCAGGAATTCCCCTACCAGTCTCTGTGCCTTCTGAGGTTCGTACGGATTTGGCAGACGGCCAAGGACTCCATCCACAAAGCCGTAGCAAGGTTTAAAAAATAGGGGATAAAAGACGCAGGATACCGCCGCAGCTCCTTCCTGGGGATAAAGTCTGGCTGTCCACCCGGTACATACGTCTGAAGACCCCTTGTTACGAGCTAGCTCCTCTGTTTCTGGGTCCCTATGAAATAACTAAACAAATTAATCCAATAACTTTCAGACTTCGCCTTCCTCAGTCTCTGAAAATCTCTAACTCCTTCCATATTTCTCTGCTGAAACCCACTATACTCAACCGTTTTTCTATGAAAAATCCTGTCCATCCTGCGCCAGCGGCTGATGCCGAATTTGAAATTCAAGAGATCCTCAATGTCAAACAATCACGGGATAGATTGCGGTACCTAGTGGACTGGAAAGATTATGGTCCTGAGGGGAGATCATGGGAGCCCGTGGAGAATATCAACGCCCCAGCTCTCATCAAGGATTTTGAGCGAAGGTTTCCAAGCAAGCCTAAAAAGAGGGGGAGTAAAGGGGGGGTACTGTAATGGCTGCCGCGCCGTTCCCAGCCGTCCCCACGGCCTCTGCTCCGGTTCCGGCGCCCTCCATCACCAGCTGCTCATCCCGAGCTCCACTTAACCGCTCCGGACGCTCTGCTGGCCCTGGACGGCGTCAGGTGAGTGCATCTTTTACCTCATTTCGCGGCCGTCATCCTCGATGTGCGGCTGCAGTCACTAGAGGGCGCACGCGCTGACTCGTCCTTTTTTAAAGGGCCACCGCGTGCCTTAATTCCTAAGACTTCCTATTTAAGGTTCCTCGTCCTTTGCATCCCTGCTTGTTCAACCAAGTTCCCCGTGAGTTCACTGTGCCCTGGTTCCCTGTTTCCATCCCTTCTGCCTTTTGTCTGGATTTCCCGTTACTGACCTCTGCTTGAACTTGACTATCCTTGTCTGCCGCCTGCCTTGACCTATTGCTGCCATATACCCGTTACGACGTCTGCTGCCTGTCCTGACTGCTGCCTATCCATCCGACTGCCTCTACCCGCTGTGCCAAGCGTTGCCTGGGTTCCAAGCACCATCTCCCCGATGACACCGAGGATCCACTAACAAACCGGTGAGAACCGTTATAGGCAGTATCTGCAGAGGGCACTGTGGCATTATCTACAGGTGGGTGTGTGGCATTATCTACAGTGGGCACTGTGGCATAATCTATGGGTGGGTGTGTGGCATTATCTACAGCGGGCACTGTGGCATTATCTGTTATGGAATCACTGGTTGCGCATTTCCCAAAAGGCTGCTGGAGACTGTCGGGAGTAAGCGTGCAAATAAGACCGCAACCCCAAATCCGTCACAACTCTGATGGACAGAGTCTAAGGCTACTCCGAGTTATTTGTCAGAGCCCACCGCAAGGCGGGATGGTTTATGCTGCAGAGAACCCAAGTTGTTCTAACAGAGTTCAGTGTTGGATAAGGGGGGCAGTGCAGGCAATACCTGAACAGGTAATCAGACAGCCCGAGGGTAACAGAAAGTCCCAAATAGAGCGAGTGGACATCAGGCACAGCAGAAGCCAGAACTAGCCAGATTATGTCTCCTACTCTCTGTACCTTTACTCAAAATTAGCATAGTAGGCGCGGAGCTGGGGATGTAGCGGGGCAACGGGAGGGCCAGAAAAAAATATTACAGCGCTGGAATCAAGAGGACACCAGGAACAAGGGGAGGAATGTGGTTTAAATATGACAAAACATGACGGTTTCTCATTAGGGCGAGCACCCATACAAATCAGTAAGGGGTAACTAAACGTTCCACAAACTTCTGACACGTCATAGTGACATGTCAGAAGATTTAATTGTAGGGGGTCCAAGCACTGAGACCCCCACCAATCCTAAAACGAAGCGGCAGAAGAGCTCCTGTGAGTGCTGAGCAGCTTAGTTTCTGTTCATCATTTTCCGGAAAGCCGATGTATCGGAGTACGGGTTCATAGACTTTCTATTGAGTCCGCACTCAGATACACTGATTTCCGGAAAAAGCCGAGCACTTCTGCCGCTTAGTTTTAGCGATTGGTGGGTCTCAGTGCTTGGACCCCCTCCAATCAAAACTTCTGAAATGTCACTATGACATGTCAGAAGCTTGTCGGAAGTTTAGTTACCCTTTAAGAATTGACATAACATAACACAGATTGACAATCCCACCAACAAAATGGATGACATCCGTTTAAATATTGGAAACTTTATTAATATTTAACAATGGCATCCTTTACACCAAAAGACATTACAAGACCACATGACACCTGAAAATTCCATGACATCAGGAGATCACATGACACCTGAACATTCCATGACATCACCAGGTCACATGACACCTGAACATTCCATGACATCAGGAGATCACATGACACCTGGGAATTCCATTACATCACAAGATCACATCACACCTGAACATTCCATGACATCACAATTATGTACTTGGTGTATGAAGACCATAGACTATTGGACGGCTCATTTTTACATGAAGAGACTGAAGACCTGAGGAGAGCTCTCCACGTGACCAGCACCAAGAAAGGAAGAGAAGTCCTCCAGGTATGTAGGGAAGTTATACACCCGACATTTATCAGCTGACATATGTCCCTAAGGAGATTCCAGGATCTGAACTTTCTCTATGACCATATGACCGGCGTTTCATCTACCAGTATCGGAGTATTGATTGATATCTACGTCTGCTATGAGAAGGAGTAGATTTGCTCCATATTTTGTGCCAATTTCTGCCATAAGTGATGCTAAATATTTTGGTCTATGAGGGGCCCCGCTCCCGCTCTCCCGCTCCCGCTGTGAAACCCCGCTAACTATTCTTGTCACTTATAAAAGTGGTGAAATCTGTGAAAAGCTGCAACTATGGCGCAAATATGGCGTGCACCATAATGTGACTTTTTATACGGCATAAAAGTGGCGTAGAACATTTGATAAGATTCCCTCACTGGATTATTCATGTCTATTATTTTGTATATCTGTAATTCATATTTGATCTGGGTGATATGTATTCTGGGTGATATGTATACTGGGTGATATGTACACTGGATGATATGTATTCTGGGTGATATGTATACTGGATGATATGTATACTGGGTGATATGTATACTGGGTGATATGTATACTGGGTGATATATATACTGGGTGATATGTATACTGGGGGATATGTATACTGGGTGATATGTATTCTGGGTGATATGTACACTGGATGATATGTATTCTGGGTGATATGTATACTGGATGATATGTATACTGGATGATATGTATACTGGGTGATATGTATACTGGGTGATATATATACTGGGTGATATGTATACTGGGGGATATGTATACTGGGTGATATGTATACTGGGTTATATGTATACTGGGTGATATGTATACTGGGTGATATGTATACAGGGTGATATGTTCACTGGGTTATATGTATACAGGATGATATATATACTGGGTGATATGTATACTGGGTGATATGTATACTGGGTTATATGTATACTGGATGATATATATACTGGGTTATATGTATACTGGGTGATATGTATACTGGGTGATATGTTAACTGGGTGAAATGTATACTGGGTAATATATATACTGAGTGATATGTATACTGGGTGATATGTATACTGGGTGCTATGTATACTGTGTGCTGTATATACTGGTTGATATGTACACTAGATGATATGTATACTGGGTGATATGTATACTGGATGATATGTATAGTGGGTGATATGTATTCTGGATGATATGTACATTGGGTGATATCTATACTGGATGATATGTATACTGGTTTACAAGTATACTGGGTTAAATGTATACCGGATGATATGTATACTCTATTATATGTACACTGGGGGATATTTAAACTGGGGGATATGTACACTGGGTGATATGTATACTGGATGATATGTATACTGGGGGATATATATACTGGGTGATATGTATACTGGATGATATGTATACTGGGTGATATGTATACTGGATGATATGTATACTGGGTGATATGTATACTGGATGATATGTATACTGGGTGATATGTATACTGGGTGATATGTATACTGGGTGATATGTTCACTGGATGATATGAATACTGGGTGATATGTACACTGGATGATATGTATACTGGATGATATGTATACTGGGTGATATGTATACTGGGTGATATGTATACTGGATTATATGTATGCTGGATGATATGTATACTGGGTGGTATGTATACTGGGTGATATGTATACTGGGTGATATGTGCACTGGATGATATGAATACTGGGTGATAGGTACACTGTATTATATGTTTACTGGAGGATATGTACACTGGGTAACATATATACTGGATGATATGTATACTGTTTGGTATGTATACTGGGTGATATGTACACTGGGTAACATATATACTGGATGATATGTTACTGGATGATATGTACACTGGGTGATATGTACACTGGGTGATATGTATACTAGGTGATATGTACACTGGATGATATGTACACTGTATGATATGTATACTGGAGGATATGTACACTGGGTAATATGTATACTGCCTGATATGTATACTGGATGAAAGGTATACTGGGTGATATGTATACTGTGTGATATGTATACTGGTTTATATGTATACTGGGTGATATATACACTGGGTAACATATATACTGGATGATATGTTACTGGATGATATGTATACTGGATGATATATTACTGGATGATATGTACACTGGGTGATATGTACACTGGGTGATATGTATACTGCCTGATATGTATACTGGATGAAAGGTATACTGGGTGATATGTATACTGGATGATATGTATACTGGGTGATATGTATACTGGTTTATATGTATACTGGGTGATATATACACTGGGTAACATGTATACTGGATGATATGTTACTGGATGATATGTATACTGGATGATATGTATACTGGGTGATATGTAAACTGGTTGATATATATACTGGGTGATATGTATACTGTATGATATGTATACTGGGTGATATGTATACTGGTTTATATGTATACTGGGTGATATATACACTGGGTAACATGTATACTGGATGATATGTTACTGGGTGATATGTATACTGCGTGATATGTATACTGGATGTTATGTATACTGGGTGATATGTATACTGGGTGATATGTATACTGGTTTATATGTATACTGGGTGATATGTATACTGGGGATTGTAGTGAACATAAAACGGAATTGTGTTTTTTTTTTCTTCTAGAACAGAAAATCTCATCAAATCAAAAGATAAAAGACACAAAGACATTAACTCAAGATTAAGACACAATCTCAAGACTAAGACACAATCTCAAGACTAAAACACAATCTCAAGACTAAGACAATCTCAAGACTAAGACACAATCTCAAGACTAAGACACAATCTCAAGACTAAGACACAATCTCAAGACTACGACACAATCTCAAGAATAAGACACAATCTCAAGAATAAGACACAATCTCAAAAATAAGACACAATCTCAAGACTAACACACTATCTCAAGACTACGACACAATCTCAAGAATAAAACACAATCTCAAGAAGAAGGCTCAATCTCAAGAATTAGACACAATCTCAATACTAAGACACAATCTCAAGACTACGACACAATCTCAAAACTAAGACACAATCTCAAAACTACGAAACAATCTCAAGAATAAAACACAATCTCAAGAATAAGACACAATCTCAAGAATAAGACTCAATCTCAAGAATAATACACAATCTCAAGAATATTACTCAATAACAAGAATAAGACACAATCTCAAGAATAAGACACAATCTCAAGAATAAGACACAATCTCAAGAATATTACTCAATAACAAGAATAAGACACAATCTCAAGAATAAGACACAATCTAGAATAAGACACAATCTAAAGAATAAGAGACAATCTCAAGAATAAGACACAATCCCAAGAATAAGACTCAATCTCAAGAATAGGACACAATCTCAAGACTACGACACAATCTCAAGAATAAGACAGAATCTCAAGAATAAGACTCAATCTCAAGAATAAGACACAATCTCAAGACTACGACACAATCTCAAGAATAAGACACAATCTCAAGAATAAGACACAATCTCAAGAATAAATCACAATCTCAAGAATAAGACAATCTCAAGACTACGACACAATCTCAAGAATAAGACACAATCTGAAGAATAAGACTCAATCTCAAGAATAAGACACAATTTTAAGAATAAGACACAATCTCAAGACTACGACACAATCTCAAGAATAAGACACAATCTCAAGAATAAGACTCAATCTCAAGAATAAGACACAATCTCAAGAAAAAGACACAATCTCAAGACTACGACACAATCTCAAGACTACGACACAATCTCAGGAATAAGACACAATCTCAAGAATGAGACTCAATCTCAAGAATAAGACACAATCTCAAGAATAAGACACAATCTCAAGAATAAGACACAATCTCAAGAATATTACTCAATAACAAGAATAAGACACAATCTCAAGATTAAGACACAATCTCAAGAATAAGACTTAATCTTAAGAATAAGACACAATCTAAAGAATAAGACACAATCTCAAGAATAAGACACAATTTCAAGAATAAGACTCAATCTCAAGAATAGGACACAATCTCAAGACTACGACACAATCTCAAGACTACGACACAATCTCAAGAATAAGACACAATCTCAAGAATAAGACACAATCTCCAGAATAAGACACAATCTCAAGACTAAGACACAATCTCAAGACTACGACACAATCTCAAGAATAAGACACAATCTCAAGAATAAGACTCAATCTCAAGAATAAGACACAATCTCAAGAATAAGACACAATCTCAAGACAAAGACACAATCTCAAGACTACGACACAATCTCAAGAATAATACACAATCTCAAGAATAAGACTCAATTATAAGAATAAGACACAATCTCAAGAATAAGACACAATCTCAAGACTACGACACAATCTCAAGACTACGACACAATCTCAGGAATAAGACACAATCTCAAGAATAAGACACAATCTCAAGAATAAGACACAATCTCAAGAATAAGACACAATCTCAAGAATAAGACTCAATCTCAAGAATAAGACACAATCTCAAGACTACGACACAATCTCAAGAATAAGACACAATCTCAAGAATAAGACACAATCTCAAGAATAAAACACAATCTCAAGACTAAGACACAATCTCAAGACTACAACAATCTCAAGAATAAGACACAATCTCAAGAATAAGACACAATCTCAAGAATAAGACACAATCTCAAGACTACGACACAATCTCAAGAATAAGACACAATCTCAAGAATAAGACACAATCTCAAAAATAAGACACAATCTCAAGACTAAGAAACAATCTCAAGACTACGACACAATCTCAAGAATAAAACACAATCTCAAGAAGAAGACTCAATCTCAAGAATAAGACACAATCTCAATACTAAAACACAATCTCAAGACTACGACACAATCTCAAAACTAAGACACAATCTCAAAACTACGAAACAATCTTAAGAATAAAACACAATCTCAAGAATAAGACACAATCTCAAGAATAAGACTCAATCTCAAGAATAAGACACAATCTCAAGAATATTACTCAATAACAAGAATAAGACACAATCTCAAGAATAAGACACAATCTCAAGAATATTACTCAATGACAAGAATAAGACACAATCTCAAGACTAAGACACAATCTCAAAACTACAAAACAATCTCAAGAATAAGACACAATCTCAAGAATAAGACACAATCTCAAGAATATTACTCAATACCAAGAATAAGACACAATCTCAAGAATAAAACACAATCTCAAGAATAAGAGACAATCTCAAGAATAAGACTCAATCTCAAGAATAAGACACAATCTCAAGAATAAGACAATCTCAAGAATAAGACACAATCTCAAGACTACGACACAATCTCAAGACTACGACACAATCTCAAGAATAAAACACAATCTCAAGAATAAGACACAATCTCAAGAATAAGACAGAATCTCAAGAATAAGACTCAATCTCAAGAATAAGACACAATCTCAAAACGACGACCCAATCTGAAGAATAAGACAGAATCTCAAGAATAAGACACAATCTCAAGAATAAAACACAATCTCAAGACTACGACACAATCTCAAGAATAAGACACAATCTCAAGAATAAGACACAATCTCAAGACTACGACACAATCTCAAGAATAAGACACAATCTCAAGAATAAGACTCAATCTCAAGAATAAGACACAATCTCAAGACTACGACTCAATCTCAAGAATAAAACACAATCTCAGGAATAAGACAATCTCAAGAATAAGACACAATCTCAAGACTACGACTCAATCTCAAGAATAAAACACAATCTCAGGAATAAGACAATCTCAAGAATAAGACACAATCTCAAGACTACGACACAATCTCAAGACTACGACAATCTCAGGAATAAGACACAATCTCAAGAATAAGACTCAATCTCAAGAATAAGACACAATCTCAAGACTACGACTCAATCTCAAGTATAAAACACAATCTCAAGAATAAGACACAATCTCAAGACTAAGACACAATCTTAAGAATAAAACACAATCTCAAGAATAAGACTAAATCTCAAGAATAAGACACAATCTCAAGACTACGACACAATCTCAAGAATAAGAGACAGTCAGGAAATCATGGGAAGATTAAGACGTCATCACTAGACAGAGATCAGGTTAGAATAAAGGTGTTCTCCCATAATCAACATTCATCCCTTATCCTACAGGACGGGTGATAGATATCTGATGGCTGGAAGTGCGAGCGCTGGGACCCCAGTGATCCCTAGAACGTAGGTCTATGTTTCCCCTGTGTACATGGAGCGTCAGTGCACATGCGTGACCACCGCCCCACTCACTGTCTACCGGACGGAGACCTCCGAGTTGCTCCATTGTCTGTCTGAACCTTAGTATAGCCGGGAAGGCGTACTCTGCAGTGAGAGGACAGGGAGCAGGGCTATGTCTCCATTTGGAGTGTCCGTATTGGACTTGGGAGACAGTTTTAGCTTCGTCCATTTTCTGGGCAGTGAATGGAGCAGTGGTCACTCCTGTGAACTATCGCTCCATTCACACAGGGGACTCGGGGACCTGCGTTCCTGTAAACGCTGGGGTCCTAGCGCTCGCACCTCCAGCCATCTGACATCACACAATTTTGTTTGTGGGAAAACACCTTTTAGATTTGGAGGGTTCCTTCTTTTAGATTGTAAGCTCCTAGGAGCAGGGCTTAAGATTTGGTGGAACCCTTAGGAAATGGTGGGATCCTCTCTTTAGCGTTAGGCGTCCTGGTAATAATTGATTGTGAACTGTCGGAGAGGATTCCTTTCGTTACATTGTAATGTAGACGTGTCACATTGTATTGGATGTTATAACCAGACTCTGCTTTATGTCCAGATGCAGTAGGCAGACGATCGATCTGATCCAGGGTGATCTCCGATCGCCACATATGGGGTCAGGAAGGAATTATTTTTCCCCTTAGAGACAGATCTCCGGGGGTTTTCTTCGCCTTCCTCTGGATCACTGGGTTGTGGCTCTTACCTCAGGACCTTGCAATGAGAATTGTCCTTTGTGACAATCGCTGGGCGGTCAGATTGACTGTCACCAGGAGTTTACACCCCCCAGGTCCTGAATTAAGAGCCACAACTCTCATCATTTAATAAAATAGAGAAAGTCATTCTTTTTATGACACTTCTGCTTATTGCTAAAAACCACCGTCTCTCGTGTCGTTATTCTCCGGGATTCTTCCATAACACGGGTGTAATAATATAATAGAGGAGGGGGCAGATTTATGTAGACCAGCGTTCCATAGACCAGTCAGAAACAGAAGTGTCTCGGAGTAAAGCGCGGCCACATTTCTAAGAGGTCCAGGTCTCTGAATAAATTTGGCGCATTTTGGTCTGTTTTAGAGTCAGGAAAGAAAGCGAAGATTTACTCTACAATCTGCAGCGTTTTCTGTGGTAAGAATTAGTAAATGTGTCAGACCTATGGCGGCCCCGGCCCTTTACAATTAACCCCGTCTAATGTTCACAAGTATTGGGAGACTAGAAAAGCTGCAAATTTTATCACAAATAGGGCGTGCGCCAACATTGCGTAATTTCTACCTCAGAAAGCTGACGTCATTCCATTGATAAATTCCCCCAGGATCATTGGTAACCCCCATATTATCTGGAGCAGAACCGGCCAGTCCTCACTCCAACATCCACCACGTCCTGCAGTTTACAATATTCAGCCAAGGATTGCCACCTTTTTACCATAAAATATCGACCAGGGTAAATACGGGCGGTGGTTTTCAGGGGTGACTTAACACAGAGTTTGTTTTGAAGGCGGGAGCCCGAAGAAGAGCCACAGGGGCCAGGTTTGAGGAAAACATTTTTCAGCAAAAAACTTCTAATATGTGTAACGTCCGCGGCTGCGGCTCATCGTTCCTACTTACCCCCCCCCCCCCCGACGGCCGCGACCGCAGACTACCTAGTGCTGACCGACATCTCCTTCCTAGGAGACGCCAGTACTCTGTTATGTCCGTGGCTGCGGGCCATCAGCGCCACTCTCCCCATGACAGCCGAAGCCACGAGTCGGCGAGCGCTGGACCCAGTCTCCTTCCCAGGAGACGCCAGCAATCGCTTCCACTCACCTCAGCCGGATCCAGTAAGAGCAGCGCGCACACCGGACTTTGATGAAGCATTAGGCCGTGAGTACACTGGACTATAAAAGGGGTCCGGCCCCCTACATTCCGTACTATCCTGGTCGTGTACTGTGTTGAGCCAAAGTCATGCCGTGCTGTATACTACGCCTGACCTGCTTCACCTCGCCTGACGTCTACCTGCTGCCTAGTCCCAGCCGAGCCTGCCCTGCTGCTGCCCGAGCTGCCACACGTACCTATACGAACTATAGACGTTGACCTGTGCCCTGTTTGCCAGCTGCCATAATGCCAAGGCGGTACGTCCCAGTGGGTCCACAAACCCTACGTGACAGTACGCTCAGGCCATGGACCCCGCTAGTCGATTCAAGACCATGACGACGTCTCAAGAGATGCGGGGGCGGATATGCTAGACCTCCAGTCTAGACAGGACCAACTCCTCCAGGCGTTGATCATTCTTGCACGTCGGCAGGAGGCACAAGCTGCCGTTCCTCCTACTACACCTACTGGCAGTGTTGATCCTCAGACTACACCTCTTGGCAGTGTGGACCCGCGTGTTTCTTTGCCACTTCCTGACCGCTATGATAGAGACGCAAGTACCTGTCGTGGATTTCTGAATCAGTGCCAGATCCACTTCAGCCTGCATAGTAGGACATTTTCGTCTGATGGTGCAAGGGTCGCTTTCATCATCTTTCTCCTCATTGATTATCCTATGCCAAGGAGACACCTCCGTGAGTGAGTGCACCATCCACATCCGCACCCTGGTGGGAGAGCTGTTATGGAACAATGAGGCCCTGGTGGCTGCATTCTGGCATGGACTGGCTCCTGGCATTCTTCTGTCCACCCGGATTGATATACGGATCCGAGAACACCTCCAAGAGGTTCAACGAGAGGGAGTCCTTCCCAGTCTGGCTCCTACTTTTCAACAACCCCTGCTGTCCTCAGATGTCGATCCTCCTAAGGAGTCTGTGATAATGGACCAGTGTAAGCTATCCTCCCAGGACAGACAACGCAGACACACTTCTGGACTCTGTCTTTATTGCGGCCGCATTGGCCATCTTGTGTACCTGTGCCCCCAAAAAGCCCAACGCCTATTGTTGCTAGGAGTGACAACCTTGGGTAAGAAAGGACTTCCCTCTAGATTGTCCATGCCTGTGACCATAGTGTCCGGCGAGAGAACGCATCAGGTCTCTGCGTATCTGGACTCTGGATCCGCTGCTAATTTAATCCGTAGAGACCTTGTGGACCTTCTTCAATTACCCACCACACCTCTGGAGAGCCCGTTGACAGTTGCTTCAGTAGATGGACTACCTCTCTCAGACCCAGTTATAGCTGTGACCAAGCCGCTGAGGCTCCAAGTACGAGCCCTTTACTCCAAATTTCTGCAGGTCTATGTCCTATCCAAAGCTGTTAACCCTGTGTTGCTGGGCCTGCCTTGGCTCCGAATGCATGCCCCAGTCCTGGACTGGAATTCTGGAGAGGTTCTCTAGTGGGGACCTGAGTGTCAAAGCCGTTGCCTGGTGCAGATTTGTTAGATTCAGCCTTCTCTGCCTCGGTCATTGGCTGGATTGCCGGGTCATTATTCTGTATTTTCGGACGTCTTCAGCAAGAGGGAGGTGGAGACATTGCCCCCACATCGGGCGTATGACTGCCCTATCGAGCTGATTCCTGGTGCATCCCTTCCCCGTGTTAGGGTATATCCTCTCTCCTTGCCAGAGACTCTGTCCATGTCCGCCTATGTGAAAGAGAACATGGAAAGGTGCTTCATACGAAAATCTTCCTCCCGGCAGGAGCCGGGTACTTCTTTGTCAAAAAGAGAGATGGCTCTCTCCGTCCTTGTATCGACTACCGAGGTCTCAACCAGATCACGGTGAAGAATAAATATCCATTGCCACTGATCTCTGAACTGTTTGATCGTATAAGTGGTGCCAAGATTTTTTCTAAACTAGACCTGCGTGGGGCTTACAACCTAATGCGGATTCGCCATAGAGCGCTTTTTGGGAATTGCCAATATTTACGGACAGTTTATTTTAAACTTCTCCTCACTGACTTCTCCTATATGTAACCTCACTAAGAAGGGCATGAACGCCAAGGTGTGGACACCCGAGGCAGAGTCCGCATTCAATAGCCTGAAAAGAGCCTTCACGTCAGCCTCTATCCTCCATCATCCGGATGTCTCTCTGCAGTTCTCGTTGGAGGTGGATGCATCCTCTGTCGGTACTGGTGCACTCCTGTTCCAGAGAGGTCCCAAGGGCAAGTCAATGGTATGTAGATATTTCTCTAAGCTCTTCTTTTCCGCAGAACGCAACTACTCGATTGGGGATCTGGAGTTACTAGCCATCAAATTGGCTCTGGAAGAGTGGAGACATCTACTAGATGGTGAAGCTCATCCGATCCTAATTTTTACAGACCACAAGAATCTGACCTACCTCCAGACGGCTCAATGGTTGAACCCTCGTCAGGCCAGGTGGTCACTGTTCTTTACCAGGTTCCAGTTTGAGCTCCATTATCGCCCGGCCGACAAGAATGTGAGGGCCGATGCCTTGTCCGGGTCTTTTGAGACGGAAGACACCATTGAGATTCCACAGAACATTGTTGATACGTCTTGCATTGTCTCTGTCAATCCTCTGCAAGTTGGGGACATTCCTCCAGAGAGGACTTTTGTGCGCCTGGCTGATCGTGCAAGAATCCTCTGCTGGGGACACTCCTCTAGACTGGCAGGTCACGCGGGGATCCGTCAGACCCGGGATCTGATTGCTCATCATTTCTGGTGTCCCACGCTGCCCAACGACATTATGGACTTTGTTTATTCCTGTTCAGTATGTGCAGCCAAATAGGTCGCTCACATTTCAGATCTGCTGGTCTGCTCCAGTCATTGCCTGTGCCCAATGCCCCCCGGCAGCATATAGCTATGGACTTTAATATGGACCTGCCTCTGTCTGCCGGATGCAGTACTATCTGAGTGGTGGTGGATCGATTTTTGAAGATCGCCCACTTCGTTGCTCTGACCGGTCTTCCTTCTGCTCCTCAGCTGGCCAAGCTGTTCATCTAACACATCTTCCGCCTGCACGGCTTGCCGCAGCATATTGTGTCTGATCGGGGGGGGGGGGGGAAGTTCAACCCGAAGTTCTGGAGAGCCCTCTGCGGACTCCTCGGTTTGAAGTTGGACTTTTCCTCAAACTACCATCTTCAGTCCAATGGTCAGTTCGAGAGGATCAATCAGATCTTGGAGAACTACCTACGCCACTTCATCTCCAAGCAGCATGATGACTGGCTGCAGCTGCTTCCGTGGGCTGAGTTCTCATATAATAATCACACCAGCGAGTCCACAAGGAATACACCGTTCCAAATTATCTACGGCCAACACCCACGATACCTCCGAGGTACCAGCCGCTGACTCCGCTTTTAGAGACTTCCCTGCAGATCTGGCAGCAGACTCGATCCTCCAACCTAATGGCAGTCGACCGCATGAAACGGAAGGCTGACACAAGGAAAAGAGAACCTCCTCATTTTCTCCCTGGCATGAAGGTCTGGCTATCTTCTAGGAATATTCGACTAAGCGTGCCATCATGCAAATTTGCTCCCAGGTTCCTCGGACCCTTCGAAATTCTACAGCAGATCAACCCTGTCGCCTACAAGCTTCGGCTGCCTCCTTCCCTCAAGATCCCCAACTCCTTCCATGTCTCCCTCCTGAAGCCGGCGGTTCTAAACCGCTATACCAAAACTCCTAGCCCTGCCGTTGCCTCCAGCGGCGGTCCTTCAGACACCTTTGAGGTTAAGGAGATCTTGAACACCAAAAAAGTGAGAGGAAAGACTTTTTATTTGGTGGATTGGAGGGGGTTTGGTCCTGAAGAGAGATCCTGGGAGCCAGAAGAGAACCTCAATGCTCCTACTCTTCTGAAAAAGTTTCTCTTTCGCTCTGGTCCCAAGAAGAGGGGGGATATTGTCATGTCCGTGGCTGCGGGCCACCAGCGCCACTCTCCCCATGACAGCCGCAGCCAGGAGTTGGCGAGCGCTGGCCACAGTTTCCTTCCCAGGAGACGCCAGCACTCGCTTCCACTCACCTCAGTTGGTTACCATAGGGTGAGCGTGCACGCTCGTGCCCGTTCTTAAAGGGGCAGCGCGCGCACCGTACTTTGATGAAGCATCAGGCCGTGAGTACCCTGGACTATAAGAGGGCTCCGGCCCCCTGCTTCGATGCCTGAGCATTGTTGTTGTTTCCCAAGTTTGTCTATGCAATGGTCTCCTAGTGTGTTCCTGTTTCCTGCATTCTATACTATCCTGGTCGAGTGCTGTGTTGAGCCAAAGTCGTGCCATGCTGTATACCATGCCTGACCTACTTCACCTCGCCTGACGTCTACCTGCTGCCTAGTCCCTGCCGAGCGTGCCTTGCTACTGTCCGAGCTGCCACAGGTACCCTCTATGAACTATAGACTTTGACCTGCGCCCTGTTGGCCAGCTGCCATTCTGCCAAGGCGGTACGGCCCAGTGGGTTGACAAACCTTACGTGAAATACTCACTGCCGCTCTGCAGCGGCTTCTGGCATGCGCATGCTTGAGCATTGTTTGTATACCTATGTTAGTCTTGCAAATGGTACATTAGTGGTATCCTGTTCCCAGTGTTCCTGTGTCCTGCTACTTGCATCCTCTGTCCCGTGCTGTATTTGTTCCTGTGCTGTCTCTAGTGTTGGAGTCGTGTTGTGACGTCTGTTACCACTGCATGACTGTATACGGCCTCTTAGGCTGTCATCTGCGGCCTGCAGGACACCGTAGCTCCCTCAGGAAAGGAGCGAGCAGGCTGAAGAATAAGCGGCAAGGTGCTAGAAGTGGCTCTGCTCCGGAACCCCGGCTCTGGGGAAGCCCCTGACATCACTGTCTACGTGGGTGTGTGGCAGTATCTACTGAGGGCACTGTGGCATTATCTACGGGTGGCTGTCTGGCAGTATCTAGAGAGGACACTGTGGCATTATCTACGGGTGGCTGTCTGGCAGTATCTATAGAGGACACCGTGGCATTATCTACGGGTGCGTGTGTGGCAGTATATGCAGATGGCACTGTGGCATTATCTACGGATGGGTGTGTGGCAGTGTAACGGCTGCTGCGCCGTTCCCCGCCGTCCCCACGGCCTCTGCTCCGGTTCCGGCGCACTCCATCACCAACTGCTCATCCCGAGCTCGACTTTATCCGATCCGGACGCTCTGCTGGCCATGGACGGCGTCAGGTGAGTGCATCCTTTACCTCATTTCGCGGCCGTCCCTGCTTGCTCAACCAAGTTCCCCATGAATTCCCTGTGCCCTGGTTCCCTGTTTCCATCCCTTCTGCCTTTTGTCTGGATTTCCCGTTACTGACCTCTGTTTGAACTTGACTATCCTTGTCTGCCGCCTGCCTTGACCCATTGCTGCCATACCCGTTACAACGCCTGCCGCCTGCCTTGACCTATTGCTGCCATTGCCGTTACGATGTCTGCTGCCTGCCTTGACCTATTGCTGCCATACCCGTTACGACGTCTGCCGCCTGCTTTGACCTATTGCTGCCACACCTGTTACGACATCTGCTGCCTGTCCTGACTCCTGCCTATCCATCCGACCGCCTCTACCCGCTGTGCCAAGCGTTGCCTGGATTCCAAGCACCATCTCCCAGACGACATTGAGGATCCACGAACAAACCGGTGAGAACAGTTATAGGTTGAACAAGCCATGGATCCCCTTGACACAGCCCTGCCGGACACGGCTGATATGGCTCAGGAGCTTTCTAGACAAAGAAGTCTGCCAAGATCAGCTGTTTCAGCTACTGCAGAATGTATCCACTCGTTTGAACGAACTAGCGCCTCCGGCGCCTCCAATACCACCACCACCGCAAGCTCCTGTCTACAGTCCTGGACTACACCTACCTACACCTGCCCGCTATGAGGGAGACCCCAAGACCTGCAGGGGATTTTTTAGCCTATGCACCATCCACTTTGAAGTCATGGCACATCATTTTTCCTCAGACCGGGCTATATCCTGTCCCTGCTGTCTGGTGAAGTGCTGGCTTGGGCATCGCCCTTGTGGGAGAGAAACGACCCCATCATGTACAACATTCAGAACTTTCTCTCCACGTTTAAAAGGGTGTTTGAAGAACCGGGTCGAGCCTCTTCTGCAGCTTCCTCTCTACTCAAGCTCCGGCAAGGAACCTCCACTGTAGGCCAATACACCATTCAATTCCGCACCTTGGCTACTGAACTCCAGTGGAATAATGAGGCTTTGGTATCGACCTTCTGGGAGGGTCTGGCGGGCCGAATCAAGGATGAACTTGCTGGCCGAGACCTTCCACCGTCCTTGGATGACTTGATTACTCTAGCTAATCGTATAGATATACGTTTTTGTGAGAGACAACGAGAATCTGCTCGAGGCAATCGTACATCACGGTTGGCACCAACCTTCCAAAGACCTCTTCTGGCCTCATCTTCCTCCCGGTCGGACGAACCCACGCAGGTGGAGAGTACAAGACTCACGCCTGAGGAACGCCAGAATAGACGCAAGTTGAATTTATGTTTGTATTGTGGTGGAAAAACGCACTTCCTCAGAGACTGTCCAGTGAGGCCGGAAAACTCCAACGCCTAGGGCAAGTAGGAGAGGCTACCCTAGGTGGAATACCTTCCTCTCAGAAGATGACCATACCAGCGAAGCTGTCCTTTGCAGGAACCACTTTCGACGTTCAAGCCTTCCTAGATTCCGGATCCGCTGGGAATTTTCTGTGCCAGTCCTTGGTAAATCGCTACCAAATCCCAGTGCAAAGACTAACCAAACCATTATCCATTGCTTCTGTAGATGGGAGGCTTCTACATGAAACTATTTATCTCGTCACTGAGCCCATTCTCCTGTTAACTGGGGCGCTATGTAGCGCCAATGGCCGCGGGCCGTCGAGTTTACTCACCTCCCGACGCCCGCAGCCATGGATCTGTGAGCGCTGGCCTCCGTCTCCCTCCTAGGAGATGCCAGCGCTCACTTCCGCTCCGTTTGGCTGGATCCCGTAGGGTGCGCGCGCACGCTCGCGCCCGGCCTTAAAGGGCCAGCACGCGCAATTAGGAAATCGTCATTACCATCAACTGCCACGATTTCCTGGTCTATAAGAAGGTCCCTGGCCTTCTAATCCTTGCCTGAGCGTT
Organism: Rhinoderma darwinii; assembly: GCF_050947455.1. NCBI lineage: Eukaryota > Metazoa > Chordata > Amphibia > Anura > Rhinodermatidae > Rhinoderma > Rhinoderma darwinii. The sequence continues at coordinate 7,088,488 of NC_134688.1, forward strand.
GTTAGTCTTTCCCAGTCTGTCTCGCAAATGGTTCCTTAGTGTCTCCCGTTCCAGCTGTTACCCGTGCCCTGTTACCGTTCCTGTATTCTGTATTGTTCCTGTGCCTACCCGCGTTCAAGTGTCTTCTCCCACGTCAAGTGCCATCTGCAACGTCAAGTGCCATCGGATACTGCCCGCCACGTCTTGCGCCACTTGCCGCACCTGCCTCCATCCGTGCTGAAGCCACAACCACCGCCCGGACTATTTCAGGTACCCAAGCATACTGTCTACCATTTACTTCTGCATAGACTGTGACCTGGTCAGCTGCCTCCCCGCTACGTCGGAGCGGCCTAGTGGGTCCACATACCCTGTGCCCGTGACACGCTGCACCAGGAACGTATCTCCTTCCATGTGTTAAAGAACTCTCTGAACCCTTTTCTTCTGGGTCTACCGTGGTTGCAGAAGCACTCTCCCGTTATTGACTGGACTGGAGGTCAAATTACCCGCTGGAGTGACTTCTGTCACCAACATTGTCTACAATCCATTCGCCCACCCATGCCTCAGTCTACAGAACCTAACTCGGAAGGACTTCCTACTCCATACAAAAGCTTCTCTGATGTCTTCTGTAAACAACAAGCTGAATCGCTGCCTCCTCACAGGCCATACGACTGTGCCATAGACCTGGTCCCCAATGCCACGCCTCCCAGAGGTCGAGTCTACCCTTCTGTTCTTGCCCGAGACTGAGGCCATGTCTCGGTATGTCCAAGAAAATCTGGAGAGAGGATTCATCCGTAAGTCCTCCTCTCCTGCCGGTGCAGGTTTTTCTTTGTGGGAAAAAAAGACGGCTCCCTGCGTCCTTGTATTGATTACCGAGGATTGAATAATATCACGTTAAAGAACAAGTTCCCGTTACCATTGATCTCAGAACTCTTTGACCATCTACGGGGGGCGAAAATCTTCACCAAACTAGACCTTCGTGGAGCTTATAACCTCATCCGTATCCGCGAGGGAGACGAATGGAAAACCGCCTTCAATACTCGTGATGGGCATTTTGAATACCTTGTCATGCCCTTCGGACTTTGTAATGCTCCTGAGGTTTTCCAGGCCTTTGTTAATTACATTTTTCGAGATCTGTTGTACAGCTGTGTGGTGGTATACCTAGACGACATTTTAATCTTTTCTCCCAATATTTAAACTCATCGTGTGCATGTGCGCCAAGTGTTACAGCGTCTGCGAGAGAACTCTCTGTTTGCCAAGCTAGAGAAATGCCTCTTCGAGAAAACCAGCCTGCCTTTCCTGTGGTATGTCATTTCCGACCAGGGTCTTCAAATGGATCCAGCCAAGCTGTCCTCAATTCTCAACTGGCCTCGTCCGCAAGGACTCAAAGCTGTCCAATGCCTGCTGAGATTCGCAAATTATTACTGCCAGTTTATTCCTCATTTCTCCTCTATGACAGCTCCTATTTCTGCTCTGACCAAAAAGGGGGTTAATGCCAAAGACTGGACCACGGAGGCCGAAGCCACATTCCAAGCTCTTAAAGCTGCCTTCTCGGGGCGTGGCTAGGCGCGCAGCGGGAGCAGTCGCATGGTTCGATAGCTCTGCACTGAACCCATGTCCTCATCATCCTGCAGATATTATACCTGGGCTAAACTTACCTCATAGTGGCACTGAAGTACCTGGCGATACGAGGAGGACGGTATGGGACCTACGCGTGGGCAATCGGTGACTAAATAGCTCCAGGAATATGCTAGGGGAGAGGGGCAAGATGGCGGCCGCTCCCCTCTGCCTCCGCGTGCTCGTGGATCTGATGGTGCGGCTAAATCTGCAGCTGCAGGCGATTCAACAGCGGGAGAGACTGCACCCACCCTACAGGAAGTCTCTGAGATGTTGCCCCAAGCCATCTCGTCCTGCAAAACTTTGTTGACAGGTAAGCTGGAAGAGGTCAGAATTGATATAGGCCTGCTTAGGCAGGATATGCATAATCTGCGTGAGAGATTGACACATGCTGAGGAACGTATATCGGGTGTGGAAGATAGAGTGGCACCTGTACCGGAGGCGATTGCGGCATTAGAGACTGCGGCTAAACTCTGGAAGAAAAAATCCGACGATTTAGAAAGCTGGCTGCGCTGGAATAACCTCAGAGTCCTAGACTTACCTGAGAAGGTGGAGGGTCAGAACCCGATAGAATTCATCTTAAAATGGCTGCGTGATTTATTCCCGGATGCGTTTTTTTCTGCTGCGTTTGCTGTAGAGCGGGCGCACAGAGTTCCGGCGAGACCGTTACCACTGGGTGCACCTCCTAGGCCCATGCTGGTGCGTCTCTTAAACAGCAATGACCGGGACTTGATTCTGAGATTGGCTCGCAAGTTGCTGGAAATCCGCTTCAATGGCTCAGCGGTCTCCATTTTTCCAGATTTTAGTGCGGATCTACAGAAACGGAGGGCTACCTTTATGTCAGTTAAACGATGACTGCGGGATCTGAACATCTCGTATTCCATGGCATACCCGGCCAGGCTTCGGGTTGTGGATGGAGATCGCTCTATATTCTTCACGACGCCAAAGGATGCTGATGACTGGGTGAACCGCCAACGACAATCACCGCACCGCTAAGTCGCTTCTCCCAGACTTTCTGGAATATTCTGTGTCAAGGAAGCCGAATACTGCTATTGTATGATTATCTGCTAGCAAGAAATGTATTCTTATTGCTTACAATTTTTGCCTTTCCATATCTTTTTATCTTATTGGGTAGATGTGATTTTGCCGCTACTTTAGTATATTTTTCTCTGTACTTCTATGCTTTACTACAGGTATTAATTAATATTGAGACACATGGGTTCTCCCCCCGTACATGCCCGACCACAGTGATGAGAGGGATGTATTGACGTTTTTGATGTCACGTCATGTTGGCGATATAGCTTATGCTGTATTCTACTGTTTCTTCCCTGCTATACTACAGGTTGGACCTATGAGAGGTCTGTTAGTTATGTGTTTTACCATGCACACGTTTTACGCCTATATTCTGTCTACTGATGCTTGTACTGATGATGAGTCCCATCTCCCCAATACTTTTCATTCTCTCCTGAATGGCTAGGATTACTGTTATGTCCTGGAATGTCCGGGGGATGGGCTCCGCAAAGAAAAGAGGTATGATTTTTTCACAAATACGCAAATATACTCCGCAAATTCTTTGTATACAAGAGACCCACTTAACATCCTGCACATCGCGGGTCTTGAATAGACCATGGGTTCAGTGGTCACGCCACTCATGTTGCTCCTCCTATTCCAGAGGGGTTTCTATCCTTATACATAGGTCACTATTATGGGAGGTGGACACTGTTAAGGTGGATGCTGAGGGGCGTTATGTTTCTATTCACGCTTTTATTAATAATAACCCCTATGTGATTATAGGATTATACATTCTGCCGCCGGCATCAATAACTGTAATTTACAAGGCGGAAACTTTTGCGGCCTCCTACCCTAATGCTACACTTCTCTGTATGGGGGACCTAAATATGGTAATGGATGTAGTGCTTGATAGATTTCGAGCTTCCCAGATTTCCGGTTCCAGGTCGTCGATTAGTTCGTCTCTCAAAATATTGATGGCGGAGCTGGGCTGGATAGACTTATTTCGGTTTGCACACCCCTCCACAAAGATGTACTCATGCTCTTCGTTAGGCCATAGCTCCCTATCCCGCATTGATTATGTCTTTGGCAATTCCTTATTAATGTCCCTATCGCCACAGGTTGTATATAAGCACAGGGGTGTATCGGATCACTCCCCTGTCTTGACGTGCCTACTCCACCTAGACCTAGGGGTTGGAAAATGCACCCTTTTTGGTTAAAGGCTATTGGCCTGCAAGATCGGATCCCTGATCAACTGTCGGTGTTCCTACAGGATCATAGTCTGTTTGAACATATTGGTATTAAGTGGGACACCCTTAAGGCGTATCTGAGAGGGTGCCTTAAATCTACCATTTCATACTTAAAACGTAATGCCACAAAAATGGAGGAAGATCTGCCTGCGCAATGTACAGAGCTTGAAAGAGTGTACGTAGCAGATCCATCTGACCTTAATACGCAGAACTGGCTTAAAGTCGGTCGACAATTTTTGATGTATTTACAGGATAGAGCGAACAGGATTTTTTTTTTCATGAAACAGACCCACTTTGAACTAGGAAATCAGTCTAGTAAATTGTTGGCGCATATTGTAAAACAGAACACTCAATCCCCCTCTATTCTTAAAATACGTTCTGTAGATGGGACTGATCTGATAGATACCTTTGATATTGCTGACAGATTTGCACAGTATTTCAGAGATTTATATTCCTCAAGGGTTAACTATACTCCTCCCGACCTGCACTCCTTCTTGAATAATATTGTATTTCCCACTCTGTCTGACTCGGATAGAACGCTCATGGATGCTGATATTACTTTGGAGGAGATTTCGAGAGCCATCCATGACCTTGCAAAGGGTAAATCACCGTGACCCGATGGTATTCCTATAGAAGTATATTGTACATATGCAGAACATGTTGTCCCTGATATGCATGCAATGTTCACACATTCGCTGGAGACGGCATCGTTACCTGAATCCCTGAATAATGCGACTATTGTTATATTATTAAAACCGGATAAGGATCCGTTAGACTGTGCGTCATATAGACCTATATCGCTTTTAAACAGTGACTATAAGGTTCTCACCAAGATATTGGCAACTAGGCTGAACTCAGTCATACATACTATTATTCATCCGGACCAGACGGGCTTTATGCTCGGGAAATCCACATCAGATAACATTAGGAGAGTACAGGTGGTGACACAAGTGGGTATAGCTCTGAACAAGGATTGGGCGGTGGCCTCAGTGGACGCTGCCAAAGCGTTCGATTCAATTGAATGGCCATATTTGTTAGAGGTATTACGCCGATTTGGTTTTGGGCCTCAGTTTATAAAGTGGGTTTCCATATTGTATAAATCCCCTAGGGCCCAAATTTTGATTAATGATGTCCTATCCCTGTATTTTCGACTTGCTGGAGGCACACGGCAGGGCTGCCCATTATCCCCATTACTGTTCAATATGTCCATAGAACCATTGGCCTTACTTATACGTCAGGACGCCTCGTACCAAGGGGTTCAATTTGGGGGTAAACTAGACAAAATAGGCCTTTATGCTGATGACATAATTCTCTTTATGCAGCAACCTAAGGTATCTTTACCCATAGCGATCACTTTACTTGACGAATTTGGTGGATATTCTGGCTTATGGATAAATTGGGACAAATCGTACTTTATGCCATTGCAGGGCCAGGGCTGGGAGCCTACAGTGACTGATGGCTTTAAATATCTTGGGATTATGATTTGCAGACACCATGGCTCAGATTTCGATAATAATATACGACCCCTGCTGGATTATATCAAGGCTAAATTTAAACTGTTGAGCTCATTGCCCCTGGCTGTCTCTGGTCGTATTAACCTCAAAAAAATGATTATACTCCCTAAATGCCTGTACATGCTGGAACGTGCTGCAGTGCCTGTACCAATGTCTTTTTTGAAAAGTGTTCCTGCTCTGTTTCCGTCCTTTATACGGGGAACCAGTAGATCAAAGCTTAAACTCAGTACACTACAGAGACCCAAGTCTATGGGGGGAGCTTCTCTCCCTGATATTTATTTGTATTATCTGTCGGGACAGCTCCGCTATCTTACTTCTTGGACTGAATTGGGAGTCCCCCCTAATCGCGATCATTACCTAGCATCTTATTTGGCTGTTCCACATCTGTGGCCTGTGTTGGAGGGTTCAACGTCAATGTTCAGGAGCTTACTTCCCCTACATAGAGTGGCGGCGCAGGTGTGGTTGGCTGCCAAGAAATTGCTTAATTTTGTGGATATTATAGCTAAAACTCCCTTGTGGCACAATCCGTCTTTGCCTCATGTCTCAGATGCCCTGGATCCTCAGTTTTGGACGCTGCGGGGGGTTGAGCTGGTTTGGGACTTGTATGTGGATGGAAATATGAAGTCTTTTGCGCAACTGCAGTCCAATTTTGATATACCTAGAGAGTCCTTTTTTAAATTCCTTCTGCTTCGCCACACTTTGCAGACTCAATACCCGCCTGGAACTAGGAATATCTCAGATTTTCCTCTCATTGGAATCTTTAGGTCCCAGGGACCTAGGGGCCTGATCTCGGTGATCTACTCCTTCCTCATTCAGGCTAGATTAAAAGCGGCACCCCTGGTTGTTGAGACGAGATGGAGGGAGTTAATTCCTGAGATATCCTCCGAAATATGGATTGACATGTTAAACTCACATACACTGGTTTCTCCAGCCGCCAATAATAAGATGACACAACTATTCATTACTCATCAGAGCTATCTGACTCCTGTCCGACCACACAAGAAGGGTAGATGTCCGACTGCTGAGTGTCATAGGTGTAGAGTCTCCAGAGCAGACTTTTGGCATATGACCTGGGCATGCCCTTGGATTTCTTCTTTCTGGGCAGACGTGATAGCATTGATATCTGACGTACTGCAGTTGCCGGTACCCTTTACGCCCTTGGTATGTTTATTTGGAATTGTATCTGAAGAGCATTGGACACATCACACTAGAATATTCTTGAGGGAGGTATTATTCCTAGCACGTAAAGCAATAGCTCTTAGATGTATGGGCCCGAGACCACCTTCCATTTCACAATGGAAGGCTCTGGTGAATTCCATGTTACCATATGCCAAAATCGTGTACAAAAATAGAGGGTGTGAAAATAAGTTCTCTAAGGTTTGGGGTCCCTGGTGTGACTCACCACATACACTATATGATTCACAACGGTTTATAGACATTAGAAATATATTGTTAACGCATGATACTGTTTAAATTGTATTGGATTTAATTGACTGTTTGTATGGTCATCATTGTATGCTGCATGATGATATGTAATCCAAGTCTTTTGATATGTATCCTCTTGTACATTGGTATCTAAACTGTGCATGGTTTGTATATTGTTCAATAAAACGAGTTTAAAAAAAAAAAAAAAAAAGCTGCCTTCTCTTCTGCTTCAGTCCTACATAGACCGGATTCCACCAAACCATTTGTTCTGGAGGTCGATGCTTCATCTGTGGGAGTCGGAGCTATTCTTTCACAAAAGACTTGTAGAGGGAGACGCCTTATCTCGCTGTTTTGACCCCACAGACCAAAAGCCCAGACCACAGTTTATTATAGATCCGAAACGTACTGTGATCGCTGCTCCTGCTGAAGTGGTACACATTCCTCGAGGAAAGACCTACGTACCCCCTAAACAAAGGGTTCTGCGTTGGGGCCATGCCTCCAGGGTTTCGGGGCACCCTGGCATCAAAAAGACTGTCAATTTGATTGGCCATCAGTACTGGGGGCCTTCCATGTCCCAAGACACTAAAGACTTTGTTTCTGCCTGCTCCACTTGCTCTCAAAGTAAAGTCTCCCATTCAAGACCTGCTGACCTTTTGCACCCCCTGCCCGTGCCTGACTCTCCCTGGTCACACCTTGCCATGGACTTCATCACCGATCTGCCTAGTTCTGCGGGGTGTACCATGATCTGGGATGTAGTGGATCGCTTTTCCAAGATGGCGCTTCGTATCTCTCTCAGGCCTTCCATCATCTTCCCGACTGGCAACGCTGTTTATCAAGCACATCTTTCGCCTTCATGGTTTTCCTAAGCACATTGTTTCTGACAGAGGAGTTCAGTTCACATCCAAGTTCTGGAGAGCCTTGTGCAAACTGCTGGAGGTCAAACTAGACTTCTCTTTCGTGTACCATCCCCAATCCAATGGTCAAGTAGAGCGGATAAACCAAATACTTGAAGGTTTCCTCAGGAATTTCGTGTCTCCGCGACAAGATGACTGGGCAAGTCTGCTTCCATGGGCCGAATTTGCCTACAACAACCATACAGGGGAATCTACCCGCTCTTCTCCCTTCTGCTTGGTGTATGGCCAGCACCCAGGAATTCCCCTACCAGTCTCTGTGCCTTCTGAGGTTCGTACGGATTTGGCAGACGGCCAAGGACTCCATCCACAAAGCCGTAGCAAGGTTTAAAAAATAGGGGGATAAAAGACGCAGGATACCGCCGCAGCTCCTTCCTGGGGATAAAGTCTGGCTGTCCACCCGGTACATACGTCTGAAGACCCCTTGTTACGAGCTAGCTCCTCTGTTTCTGGGTCCCTATGAAATAACTAAACAAATTAATCCAATAACTTTCAGACTTCGCCTTCCTCAGTCTCTGAAAATCTCTAACTCCTTCCATATTTCTCTGCTGAAACCCACTATACTCAACCGTTTTTCTATGAAAAATCCTGTCCATCCTGCGCCAGCGGCTGATGCCGAATTTGAAATTCAAGAGATCCTCAATGTCAAACAATCACGGGATAGATTGCGGTACCTAGTGGACTGGAAAGATTATGGTCCTGAGGGGAGATCATGGGAGCCCGTGGAGAATATCAACGCCCCAGCTCTCATCAAGGATTTTGAGCGAAGGTTTCCAAGCAAGCCTAAAAAGAGGGGGAGTAAAGGGGGGGTACTGTAATGGCTGCCGCGCCGTTCCCAGCCGTCCCCACGGCCTCTGCTCCGGTTCCGGCGCCCTCCATCACCAGCTGCTCATCCCGAGCTCCACTTAACCGCTCCGGACGCTCTGCTGGCCCTGGACGGCGTCAGGTGAGTGCATCTTTTACCTCATTTCGCGGCCGTCATCCTCGATGTGCGGCTGCAGTAACTAGAGGGCGCACGCGCTGACTCGTCCTTTTTTAAAGGGCCACCGCGTGCCTTAATTCCTAAGACTTCCTATTTAAGGTTCCTCGTCCTTTGCATCCCTGCTTGTTCAACCAAGTTCCCCGTGAGTTCACTGTGCCCTGGTTCCCTGTTTCCATCCCTTCTGCCTTTTGTCTGGATTTCCCGTTACTGACCTCTGCTTGAACTTGACTATCCTTGTCTGCCGCCTGCCTTGACCTATTGCTGCCATATACCCGTTACGACGTCTGCTGCCTGTCCTGACTGCTGCCTATCCATCCGACTGCCTCTACCCGCTGTGCCAAGCGTTGCCTGGGTTCCAAGCACCATCTCCCCGATGACACCGAGGATCCACTAACAAACCGGTGAGAACCGTTATAGGCAGTATCTGCAGAGGGCACTGTGGCATTATCTACAGGTGGGTGTGTGGCATTATCTACAGTGGGCACTGTGGCATAATCTATGGGTGGGTGTGTGGCATTATCTACAGCGGGCACTGTGGCATTATCTGTTATGGAATCACTGGTTGCGCATTTCCCAAAAGGCTGCTGGAGACTGTCGGGAGTAAGCGTGCAAATAAGACCGCAACCCCAAATCCGTCACAACTCTGATGGACAGAGTCTAAGGCTACTCCGAGTTATTTGTCAGAGCCCACCGCAAGGCGGGATGGTTTATGCTGCAGAGAACCCAAGTTGTTCTAACAGAGTTCAGTGTTGGATAAGGGGGGCAGTGCAGGCAATACCTGAACAGGTAATCAGACAGCCCGAGGGTAACAGAAAGTCCCAAATAGAGCGAGTGGACATCAGGCACAGCAGAAGCCAGAACTAGCCAGATTATGTCTCCTACTCTCTGTACCTTTACTCAAAATTAGCATAGTAGGCGCGGAGCTGGGGATGTAGCGGGGCAACGGGAGGGCCAGAAAAAAATATTACAGCGCTGGAATCAAGAGGACACCAGGAACAAGGGGAGGAATGTGGTTTAAATATGACAAAACATGACGGTTTCTCATTAGGGCGAGCACCCATACAAATCAGTAAGGGGTAACTAAACGTTCCACAAACTTCTGACACGTCATAGTGACATGTCAGAAGATTTAATTGTAGGGGGTCCAAGCACTGAGACCCCCACCAATCCTAAAACGAAGCGGCAGAAGAGCTCCTGTGAGTGCTGAGCAGCTTAGTTTCTGTTCATCATTTTCCGGAAAGCCGATGTATCGGAGTACGGGTTCAAAGACTTTCTATTGAGTCCGCACTCAGATACACTGATTTCCGGAAAAAGCCGAGCACTTCTGCCGCTTAGTTTTAGCGATTGGTGGGTCTCAGTGCTTGGACCCCCTCCAATCAAAACTTCTGAAATGTCACTATGACATGTCAGAAGCTTGTCGGAAGTTTAGTTACCCTTTAAGAATTGACATAACATAACACAGATTGACAATCCCACCAACAAAATGGATGACATCCGTTTAAATATTGGAAACTTTATTAATATTTAACAATGGCATCCTTTACACCAAAAGACATTACAAGACCACATGACACCTGAAAATTCCATGACATCAGGAGATCACATGACACCTGAACATTCCATGACATCACCAGGTCACATGACACCTGAACATTCCATGACATCAGGAGATCACATGACACCTGGGAATTCCATTACATCACAAGATCACATCACACCTGAACATTCCATGACATCACAATTATGTACTTGGTGTATGAAGACCATAGACTATTGGACGGCTCATTTTTACATGAAGAGACTGAAGACCTGAGGAGAGCTCTCCACGTGACCAGCACCAAGAAAGGAAGAGAAGTCCTCCAGGTATGTAGGGAAGTTATACACCCGACATTTATCAGCTGACATATGTCCCTAAGGAGATTCCAGGATCTGAACTTTCTCTATGACCATATGACCGGCGTTTCATCTACCAGTACCGGAGTATTGATTGATATCTACGTCTGCTATGAGAAGGAGTAGATTTGCTCCATATTTTGTGCCAATTTCTGCCATAAGTGATGCTAAATATTTTGGTCTATGAGGGGCCCCGCTCCCGCTCCCGCTGTGAAACCCCGCTAACTATTCTTGTCACTTATAAAAGTGGTGAAATCTGTGAAAAGCTGCAACTATGGCGCAAATATGGCGTGCACCATAATGTGACTTTTTATACGGCATAAAAGTGGCGTAGAACATTTGATAAGATTCCCTCACTGGATTATTCATGTCTATTATTTTGTATATCTGTAATTCATATTTGATCTGGGTGATATGTATTCTGGGTGATATGTATACTGGGTGATATGTACACTGGATGATATGTATTCTGGGTGATATGTATACTGGATGATATGTATACTGGGTGATATGTATACTGGGTGATATGTATACTGGGTGATATATATACTGGGTGATATGTATACTGGGGGATATGTATACTGGGTGATATGTATTCTGGGTGATATGTACACTGGATGATATGTATTCTGGGTGATATGTATACTGGATGATATGTATACTGGATGATATGTATACTGGGTGATATGTATACTGGGTGATATATATACTGGGTGATATGTATACTGGGGGATATGTATACTGGGTGATATGTATACTGGGTTATATGTATACTGGGTGATATGTATACTGGGTGATATGTATACAGGGTGATATGTTCACTGGGTTATATGTATACAGGATGATATATATATACTGGGTGATATGTATACTGGGTGATATGTATACTGGGTTATATGTATACTGGATGATATATATACTGGGTTATATGTATACTGGGTGATATGTATACTGGGTGATATGTTAACTGGGTGAAATGTATACTGGGTAATATATATACTGAGTGATATGTATACTGGGTGATATGTATACTGGGTGCTATGTATACTGTGTGCTGTATATACTGGTTGATATGTACACTAGATGATATGTATACTGGGTGATATGTATACTGGATGATATGTATAGTGGGTGATATGTATTCTGGATGATATGTACATTGGGTGATATCTATACTGGATGATATGTATACTGGTTTACAAGTATACTGGGTTAAATGTATACTGGATGATATGTATACTCTATTATATGTACACTGGGGGATATTTAAACTGGGGGATATGTACACTGGGTGATATGTATACTGGATGATATGTATACTGGGGGATATATATACTGGGTAATATGTATACTGGATGATATGTATACTGGGTGATATGTATACTGGATGATATGTATACTGGGTGATATGTATACTGGATGATATGTATACTGGGTGATATGTATACTGGGTGATATGTATACTGGGTGATATGTTCACTGGATGATATGAATACTGGGTGATATGTACACTGGATGATATGTATACTGGATGATATGTATACTGGGTGATATGTATACTGGGTGATATGTATACTGGATTATATGTATGCTGGATGATATGTATACTGGGTGGTATGTATACTGGGTGATATGTATACTGGGTGATATGTGCACTGGATGATATGAATACTGGGTGATAGGTACACTGTATTATATGTTTACTGGAGGATATGTACACTGGGTAACATATATACTGGATGATATGTATACTGTTTGGTATGTATACTGGGTGATATGTACACTGGGTAACATATATACTGGATGATATGTTACTGGATGATATGTACACTGGGTGATATGTACACTGGGTGATATGTATACTAGGTGATATGTACACTGGATGATATGTACACTGTATGATATGTATACTGGAGGATATGTACACTGGGTAATATGTATACTGCCTGATATGTATACTGGATGAAAGGTATACTGGGTGATATGTATACTGTGTGATATGTATACTGGTTTATATGTATACTGGGTGATATATACACTGGGTAACATATATACTGGATGATATGTTACTGGATGATATGTATACTGGATGATATATTACTGGATGATATGTACACTGGGTGATATGTACACTGGGTGATATGTATACTGCCTGATATGTATACTGGATGAAAGGTATACTGGGTGATATGTATACTGGATGATATGTATACTGGGTGATATGTATACTGGTTTATATGTATACTGGGTGATATATACACTGGGTAACATGTATACTGGATGATATGTTACTGGATGATATGTATACTGGATGATATGTATACTGGATGATATGTATACTGGGTGATATGTAAACTGGTTGATATATATACTGGGTGATATGTATACTGTATGATATGTATACTGGGTGATATGTATACTGGTTTATATGTATACTGGGTGATATATACACTGGGTAACATGTATACTGGATGATATGTTACTGGGTGATATGTATACTGCGTGATATGTATACTGGATGTTATGTATACTGGGTGATATGTATACTGGGTGATATGTATACTGGTTTATATGTATACTGGGTGATATGTATACTGGGGATTGTAGTGAACATAAAACGGAATTGTGTTTTTTTTTTCTTCTAGAACAGAAAATCTCATCAAATCAAAAGATAAAAGACACAAAGACATTAACTCAAGATTAAGACACAATCTCAAGACTAAGACACAATCTCAAGACTAAAACACAATCTCAAGACTAAGACAATCTCAAGACTAAGACACAATCTCAAGACTAAGACACAATCTCAAGACTAAGACACAATCTCAAGACTACGACACAATCTCAAGAATAAGACACAATCTCAAGAATAAGACACAATCTCAAAAATAAGACACAATCTCAAGACTAACACACTATCTCAAGACTACGACACAATCTCAAGAATAAAACACAATCTCAAGAAGAAGGCTCAATCTCAAGAATAAGACACAATCTCAATACTAAGACACAATCTCAAGACTACGACACAATCTCAAAACTAAGACACAATCTCAAAACTACGAAACAATCTCAAGAATAAAACACAATCTCAAGAATAAGACACAATCTCAAGAATAAGACTCAATCTCAAGAATAATACACAATCTCAAGAATATTACTCAATAACAAGAATAAGACACAATCTCAAGAATAAGACACAATCTCAAGAATAAGACACAATCTCAAGAATATTACTCAATAACAAGAATAAGACACAATCTCAAGAATAAGACACAATCTCAAGAATAAGACACAATCTAAAGAATAAGAGACAATCTCAAGAATAAGATACAATCCCAAGAATAAGACTCAATCTCAAGAATTGGACACAATCTCAAGACTACGACACAATCTCAAGAATAAGACAGAATCTCAAGAATAAGACTCAATCTCAAGAATAAGACACAATCTCAAGACTACGACACAATCTCAAGAATAAGACACAATCTCAAGAATAAGACACAATCTCAAGAATAAATCACAATCTCAAGAATAAGACAATCTCAAGACTACGACACAATCTCAAGAATAAGACACAATCTGAAGAATAAGACTCAATCTCAAGAATAAGACACAATTTTAAGAATAAGACACAATCTCAAGACTACGACACAATCTCAAGAATAAGACACAATCTCAAGAATAAGACTCAATCTCAAGAATAAGACACAATCTCAAGAAAAAGACACAATCTCAAGACTACGACACAATCTCAAGACTACGACACAATCTCAGGAATAAGACACAATCTCAAGAATGAGACTCAATCTCAAGAATAAGACACAATCTCAAGAATAAGACACAATCTCAAGAATATTACTCAATAACAAGAATAAGACACAATCTCAAGATTAAGACACAATCTCAAGAATAAGACTTAATCTTAAGAATAAGACACAATCTAAAGAATAAGACACAATCTCAAGAATAAGACACAATTTCAAGAATAAGACTCAATCTCAAGAATAGGACACAATCTCAAGACTACGACACAATCTCAAGACTACGACACAATCTCAAGAATAAGACACAATCTCAAGAATAAAACACAATCTCAAGACTAAGACACAATCTCAAGACTACAACAATCTCAAGAATAAGACACAATCTCAAGAATAAGACACAATCTCAAGAATAAGACACAATCTCAAGACTACGACACAATCTCAAGAATAAGACACAATCTCAAGAATAAGACACAATCTCAAAAATAAGACACAATCTCAAGACTAAGAAACAATCTCAAGACTACGACACAATCTCAAGAATAAAACACAATCTCAAGAAGAAGACTCAATCTCAAGAATAAGACACAATCTCAATACTAAAACACAATCTCAAGACTACGACACAATCTCAAAACTAAGACACAATCTCAAAACTACGAAACAATCTTAAGAATAAAACACAATCTCAAGAATAAGACACAATCTCAAGAATAAGACTCAATCTCAAGAATAAGACACAATCTCAAGAATATTACTCAATAACAAGAATAAGACACAATCTCAAGAATAAGACACAATCTCAAGAATATTACTCAATGACAAGAATAAGACACAATCTCAAGACTAAGACACAATCTCAAAACTACAAAACAATCTCAAGAATAAGACACAATCTCAAGAATAAGACACAATCTCAAGAATATTACTCAATACCAAGAATAAGACACAATCTCAAGAATAAAACACAATCTCAAGAATAAGAGACAATCTCAAGAATAAGACTCAATCTCAAGAATAAGACACAATCTCAAGAATAAGACAATCTCAAGAATAAGACACAATCTCAAGACTACGACACAATCTCAAGACTACGACACAATCTCAAGAATAAAACACAATCTCAAGAATAAGACACAATCTCAAGAATAAGACAGAATCTCAAGAATAAGACTCAATCTCAAGAATAAGACACAATCTCAAAACGACGACCCAATCTGAAGAATAAGACAGAATCTCAAGAATAAGACACAATCTCAAGAATAAAACACAATCTCAAGACTACGACACAATCTCAAGAATAAGACACAATCTCAAGAATAAGACACAATCTCAAGACTACGACACAATCTCAAGAATAAGACACAATCTCAAGAATAAGACTCAATCTCAAGAATAAGACACAATCTCAAGACTACGACTCAATCTCAAGAATAAAACACAATCTCAGGAATAAGACAATCTCAAGAATAAGACACAATCTCAAGACTACGACTCAATCTCAAGAATAAAACACAATCTCAGGAATAAGACAATCTCAAGAATAAGACACAATCTCAAGACTACGACACAATCTCAAGACTACGACAATCTCAGGAATAAGACACAATCTCAAGAATAAGACTCAATCTCAAGAATAAGACACAATCTCAAGACTACGACTCAATCTCAAGTATAAAACACAATCTCAAGAATAAGACACAATCTCAAGACTAAGACACAATCTTAAGAATAAAACACAATCTCAAGAATAAGACTAAATCTCAAGAATAAGACACAATCTCAAGACTACGACACAATCTCAAGAATAAGAGACAGTCAGGAAATCATGGGAAGATTAAGACGTCATCACTAGACAGAGATCAGGTTAGAATAAAGGTGTTCTCCCATAATCAACATTCATCCCTTATCCTACAGGACGGGTGATAGATATCTGATGGCTGGAAGTGCGAGCGCTGGGACCCCAGTGATCCCTAGAACGTAGGTCTATGTTTCCCCTGTGTACATGGAGCGTCAGTGCACATGCGTGACCACCGCCCCACTCACTGTCTACCGGACGGAGACCTCCGAGTTGCTCCATTGTCTGTCTGAACCTTAGTATAGCCGGGAAGGCGTACTCTGCAGTGAGAGGACAGGGAGCAGGGCTATGTCTCCATTTGGAGTGTCCGTATTGGACTTGGGAGACAGTTTTAGCTTCGTCCATTTTCTGGGCAGTGAATGGAGCAGTGGTCACTCCTGTGAACTATCGCTCCATTCACACAGGGGACTCGGGGACCTGCGTTCCTGTAAACGCTGGGGTCCTAGCGCTCGCACCTCCAGCCATCTGACATCACACAATTTTGTTTGTGGGAAAACACCTTTTAGATTTGGAGGGTTCCTTCTTTTAGATTGTAAGCTCCTAGGAGCAGGGCTTAAGATTTGGTGGAACCCTTAGGAAATGGTGGGATCCTCTCTTTAGCGTTAGGCGTCCTGGTAATAATTGATTGTGAACTGTCGGAGAGGATTCCTTTCGTTACATTGTAATGTAGACGTGTCACATTGTATTGGATGTTATAACCAGACTCTGCTTTATGTCCAGATGCAGTAGGCAGACGATCGATCTGATCCAGGGTGATCTCCGATCGCCACATATGGGGTCAGGAAGGAATTATTTTTCCCCTTAGAGACAGATCTCCGGGGGTTTTCTTCGCCTTCCTCTGGATCACTGGGTTGTGGCTCTTACCTCAGGACCTTACAATGAGAATTGTCCTTTGTGACAATCGCTGGGCGGTCAGATTGACTGTCACCAGGAGTTTACACCCCCCAGGTCCTGAATTAAGAGCCACAACTCTCATCATTTAATAAAATAGAGAAAGTCATTCTTTTTATGACACTTCTGCTTATTGCTAAAAACCACCGTCTCTCGTGTCGTTATTCTCCGGGATTCTTCCATAACACGGGTGTAATATAATAGAGAAGAGGGGGCAGATTTATGTAGACCAGCGTTCCATAGACCAGTCAGAAACAGAAGTGTCTCGGAGTAAAGCGCGGCCACATTTCTAAGAGGTCCAGGTCTCTGAATAAATTTGGCGCATTTTGGTCTGTTTTAGAGTCAGGAAAGAAAGCGAAGATTTACTCTACAATCTGCAGCGTTTTCTGTGGTAAGAATTAGTAAATGTGTCAGACCTATGGCGGCCCCGGCCCTTTACAATTAACCCCGTCTAATGTTCACAAGTATTGGGAGACTAGAAAAGCTGCAAATTTTATCACAAATAGGGCGTGCGCCAACATTGCGTAATTTCTACCTCAGAAAGCTGACGTCATTCCATTGATAAATTCCCCCAGGATCATTGGTAACCCCCATATTATCTGGAGCAGAACCGGCCAGTCCTCACTCCAACATCCACCACGTCCTGCAGTTTACAATATTCAGCCAAGGATTGCCACCTTTTTACCATAAAATATCGACCAGGGTAAATACGGGCGGTGGTTTTCAGGGGTGACTTAACACAGAGTTTGTTTTGAAGGCGGGAGCCCGAAGAAGAGCCACAGGGGCCAGGTTTGAGGAAAACATTTTTCAGCAAAAAACTTCTAATATGTGTAACGTCCGCGGCTGCGGCTCATCGTTCCTACTTACCCCCCCCCCCCCCCCCCCCGACGGCCGCGACCGCAGACTACCTAGTGCTGACCGACATCTCCTTCCTAGGAGACGCCAGTACTCTGTTATGTCCGTGGCTGCGGGCCATCAGCGCCACTCTCCCCATGACAGCCGAAGCCACGAGTCGGCGAGCGCTGGACCCAGTCTCCTTCCCAGGAGACGCCAGCAATCGCTTCCACTCACCTCAGCCGGATCCAGTAAGAGCAGCGCGCACACCGGACTTTGATGAAGCATTAGGCCGTGAGTACACTGGACTATAAAAGGGGTCCGGCCCCCTACATTCCGTACTATCCTGGTCGAGTACTGTGTTGAGCCAAAGTCATGCCGTGCTGTATACTACGCCTGACCTGCTTCACCTCGCCTGACGTCTACCTGCTGCCTAGTCCCAGCCGAGCCTGCCCTGCTGCTGCCCGAGCTGCCACACGTACCTATACGAACTATAGACGTTGACCTGTGCCCTGTTGGCCAGCTGCCATAATGCCAAGGCGGTACGTCCCAGTGGGTCCACAAACCCTACGTGACAGTACGCTCAGGCCATGGACCCCGCTAGTCGATTCAAGACCATGACGACGTCTCAAGAGATGCGGGGGCGGATATGCTAGACCTCCAGTCTAGACAGGACCAACTCCTCCAGGCGTTGATCATTCTTGCACGTCGGCAGGAGGCACAAGCTGCCGTTCCTCCTACTACACCTACTGGCAGTGTTGATCCTCAGACTACACCTCTTGGCAGTGTGGACCCGCGTGTTTCTTTGCCACTTCCTGACCGCTATGATAGAGACGCAAGTACCTGTCGTGGATTTCTGAATCAGTGCCAGATCCACTTCAGCCTGCATAGTAGGACATTTTCGTCTGATGGTGCAAGGGTCGCTTTCATCATCTTTCTCCTCATTGATTATCCTATGCCAAGGAGACACCTCCGTGAGTGAGTGCACCATCCACATCCGCACCCTGGTGGGAGAGCTGTTATGGAACAATGAGGCCCTGGTGGCTGCATTCTGGCATGGACTGGCTCCTGGCATTCTTCTGTCCACCCGGATTGATATACGGATCCGAGAACACCTCCAAGAGGTTCAACGAGAGGGAGTCCTTCCCAGTCTGGCTCCTACTTTTCAACAACCCCTGCTGTCCTCAGATGTCGATCCTCCTAAGGAGTCTGTGATAATGGACCAGTGTAAGCTATCCTCCCAGGACAGACAACGCAGACACACTTCTGGACTCTGTCTTTATTGCGGCCGCATTGGCCATCTTGTGTACCTGTGCCCCCAAAAAGCCCAACGCCTATTGTTGCTAGGAGTGACAACCTTGGGTAAGAAAGGACTTCCCTCTAGATTGTCCATGCCTGTGACCATAGTGTCCGGCGAGAGAACGCATCAGGTCTCTGCGTATCTGGACTCTGGATCCGCTGCTAATTTAATCCGTAGAGACCTGGTGGACCTTCTTCAATTACCCACCACACCTCTGGAGAGCCCGTTGACAGTTGCTTCAGTAGATGGACTACCTCTCTCAGACCCAGTTATAGCTGTGACCAAGCCGCTGAGGCTCCAAGTACGAGCCCTTTACTCCAAATTTCTGCAGGTCTATGTCCTATCCAAAGCTGTTAACCCTGTGTTGCTGGGCCTGCCTTGGCTCCGAATGCATGCCCCAGTCCTGGACTGGAATTCTGGAGAGGTTCTCTAGTGGGGACCTGAGTGTCAAAGCCGTTGCCTGGTGCAGATTTGTTAGATTCAGCCTTCTCTGCCTCGGTCATTGGCTGGATTGCCGGGTCATTATTCTGTATTTTCGGACGTCTTCAGCAAGAGGGAGGTGGAGACATTGCCCCCACATCGGGCGTATGACTGCCCTATCGAGCTGATTCCTGGTGCATCCCTTCCCCGTGTTAGGGTATATCCTCTCTCCTTGCCAGAGACTCTGTCCATGTCCGCCTATGTGAAAGAGAACATGGAAAGGTGCTTCATACGAAAATCTTCCTCCCGGCAGGAGCCGGGTACTTCTTTGTCAAAAAGAGAGATGGCTCTCTCCGTCCTTGTATCGACTACCGAGGTCTCAACCAGATCACGGTGAAGAATAAATATCCATTGCCACTGATCTCTGAACTGTTTGATCGTATAAGTGGTGCCAAGATTTTTTCTAAACTAGACCTGCGTGGGGCTTACAACCTAATGCGGATTCGCCATAGAGCGCTTTTTGGGAATTGCCAATATTTACAGACAGTTTATTTTAAACTTCTCCTCACTGACTTCTCCTATATGTAACCTCACTAAGAAGGGCATGAACGCCAAGGTGTGGACACCCGAGGCAGAGTCCGCATTCAATAGCCTGAAAAGAGCCTTCACGTCAGCCTCTATCCTCCATCATCCGGATGTCTCTCTGCAGTTCTCGTTGGAGGTGGATGCATCCTCTGTCGGTACTGGTGCACTCCTGTTCCAGAGAGGTCCCAAGGGCAAGTCAATGGTATGTAGATATTTCTCTAAGCTCTTCTTTTCCGCAGAACGCAACTACTCGATTGGGGATCTGGAGTTACTAGCCATCAAATTGGCTCTGGAAGAGTGGAGACATCTACTAGATGGTGAAGCTCATCCGATCCTAATTTTTACAGACCACAAGAATCTGACCTACCTCCAGACGGCTCAATGGTTGAACCCTCGTCAGGCCAGGTGGTCACTGTTCTTTACCAGGTTCCAGTTTGAGCTCCATTATCGCCCGGCCGACAAGAATGTGAGGGCCGATGCCTTGTCCGGGTCTTTTGAGACGGAAGACACCATTGAGATTCCACAGAACATTGTTGATACGTCTTGCATTGTCTCTGTCAATCCTCTGCAAGTTGGGGACATTCCTCCAGAGAGGACTTTTGTGCGCCTGGCTGATCGTGCAAGAATCCTCTGCTGGGGACACTCCTCTAGACTGGCAGGTCACGCGGGGATCCGTCAGACCCGGGATCTGATTGCTCATCATTTCTGGTGTCCCACGCTGCCCAACGACATTATGGACTTTGTTTATTCCTGTTCAGTATGTGCAGCCAAATAGGTCGCTCACATTTCAGATCTGCTGGTCTGCTCCAGTCATTGCCTGTGCCCAATGCCCCCCGGCAGCATATAGCTATGGACTTTAATATGGACCTGCCTCTGTCTGCCGGATGCAGTACTATCTGAGTGGTGGTGGATCGATTTTTGAAGATCGCCCACTTCGTTGCTCTGACCGGTCTTCCTTCTGCTCCTCAGCTGGCCAAGCTGTTCATCTAACACATCTTCCGCCTGCACGGCTTGCCGCAGCATATTGTGTCTGATCGGGGGGGGGGGGGGGAAGTTCAACCCGAAGTTCTGGAGAGCCCTCTGCGGACTCCTCGGTTTGAAGTTGGACTTTTCCTCAAACTACCATCTTCAGTCCAATGGTCAGTTCGAGAGGATCAATCAGATCTTGGAGAACTACCTACGCCACTTCATCTCCAAGCAGCATGATGACTGGCTGCAGCTGCTTCCGTGGGCTGAGTTCTCATATAATAATCACACCAGCGAGTCCACAAGGAATACACCGTTCCAAATTATCTACGGCCAACACCCACGATACCTCCGAGGTACCAGCCGCTGACTCCGCTTTTAGAGACTTCCCTGCAGATCTGGCAGCAGACTCGATCCTCCAACCTAATGGCAGTCGACCGCATGAAACGGAAGGCTGACACAAGGAAAAGAGAACCTCCTCATTTTCTCCCTGGCATGAAGGTCTGGCTATCTTCTAGGAATATTCGACTAAGCGTGCCATCATGCAAATTTGCTCCCAGGTTCCTCGGACCCTTCGAAATTCTACAGCAGATCAACCCTGTCGCCTACAAGCTTCGGCTGCCTCCTTCCCTCAAGATCCCCAACTCCTTCCATGTCTCCCTCCTGAAGCCGGCGGTTCTAAACCGCTATACCAAAACTCCTAGCCCTGCCGTTGCCTCCAGCGGCGGTCCTTCAGACACCTTTGGGGTTAAGGAGATCTTGAACACCAAAAAAGTGAGAGGAAAGACTTTTTATTTGGTGGATTGGAGGGGGTTTGGTCCTGAAGAGAGATCCTGGGAGCCAGAAGAGAACCTCAATGCTCCTACTCTTCTGAAAAAGTTTCTCTTTCGCTCTGGTCCCAAGAAGAGGGGGGATATTGTCATGTCCGTGGCTGCGGGCCACCAGCGCCACTCTCCCCATGACAGCCGCAGCCAGGAGTTGGCGAGCGCTGGCCACAGTTTCCTTCCCAGGAGACGCCAGCACTCGCTTCCACTCACCTCAGTTGGTTACCATAGGGTGAGCGTGCACGCTCGTGCCCGTTCTTAAAGGGGCAGCGCGCGCACCGTACTTTGATGAAGCATCAGGCCGTGAGTACCCTGGACTATAAGAGGGCTCCGGCCCCCTGCTTCGATGCCTGAGCATTGTTGTTGTTTCCCTAGTTTGTCTATGCAATGGTCTCCTAGTGTGTTCCTGTTTCCTGCATTCTATACTATCCTGGTCGAGTGCTGTGTTGAGCCAAAGTCGTGCCATGCTGTATACCATGCCTGACCTACTTCACCTCGCCTGACGTCTACCTGCTGCCTAGTCCCTGCCGAGCGTGCCTTGCTACTGTCCGAGCTGCCACAGGTACCCTCTATGAACTATAGACTTTGACCTGCGCCCTGTTGGCCAGCTGCCATTCTGCCAAGGCGGTACGGCCCAGTGGGTTGACAAACCTTACGTGACATACTCACTGCCGCTCTGCAGCGGCTTCTGGCATGCGCATGCTTGAGCATTGTTTGTATACCTATGTTAGTCTTGCAAATGGTACATTAGTGGTATCCTGTTCCCAGTGTTCCTGTGTCCTGCTACTTGCATCCTCTGTCCCGTGCTGTATTTGTTCCTGTGCTGTCTCTAGTGTTGGAGTCGTGTTGTGACGTCTGTTACCACTGCATGACTGTATACGGCCTCTTAGGCTGTCATCTGCGGCCTGCAGGACACCGTAGCTCCCTCAGGAAAGGAGCGAGCAGGCTGAAGAATAAGCGGCAAGGTGCTAGAAGTGGCTCTGCTCCGGAACCCCGGCTCTGGGGAAGCCCCTGACATCACTGTCTACGTGGGTGTGTGGCAGTATCTACTGAGGGCACTGTGGCATTATCTACGGGTGGCTGTCTGGCAGTATCTAGAGAGGACACTGTGGCATTATCTACGGGTGGCTGTCTGGCAGTATCTATAGAGGACACCGTGGCATTATCTACGGGTGCGTGTGTGGCAGTATATGCAGATGGCACTGTGGCATTATCTACGGATGGGTGTGTGGCAGTGTAACGGCTGCTGCGCCGTTCCCCGCCGTCCCCACGGCCTCTGCTCCGGTTCCGGCGCACTCCATCACCAACTGCTCATCCCGAGCTCGACTTTATCCGATCCGGACGCTCTGCTGGCCATGGACGGCGTCAGGTGAGTGCATCCTTTACCTCATTTCGCGGCCGTCCCTGCTTGCTCAACCAAGTTCCCCGTGAATTCCCTGTGCCCTGGTTCCCTGTTTCCATCCCTTCTGCCTTTTGTCTGGATTTCCCGTTACTGACCTCTGTTTGAACTTGACTATCCTTGTCTGCCGCCTGCCTTGACCCATTGCTGCCATACCCGTTACAACGCCTGCCGCCTGCCTTGACCTATTGCTGCCATTGCCGTTACGATGTCTGCTGCCTGCCTTGACCTATTGCTGCCATACCCGTTACGACGTCTGCCGCCTGCTTTGACCTATTGCTGCCACACCTGTTACGACATCTGCTGCCTGTCCTGACTCCTGCCTATCCATCCGACCGCCTCTACCCGCTGTGCCAAGCGTTGCCTGGATTCCAAGCACCATCTCCCAGACGACATTGAGGATCCACGAACAAACCGGTGAGAACAGTTATAGGTTGAACAAGCCATGGATCCCCTTGACACAGCCCTGCCGGACACGGCTGATATGGCTCAGGAGCTTTCTAGACAAAGAAGTCTGCCAAGATCAGCTGTTTCAGCTACTGCAGAATGTATCCACTCGTTTGAACGAACTAGCGCCTCCGGCGCCTCCAATACCACCACCACCACAAGCACCTGTCTACAGTCCTGGACTACACCTACCTACACCTGCCCGCTATGAGGGAGACCCCAAGACCTGCAGGGGATTTTTTAGCCTATGCACCATCCACTTTGAAGTCATGGCACATCATTTTTCCTCAGACCGGGCTATATCCTGTCCCTGCTGTCTGGTGAAGTGCTGGCTTGGGCATCGCCCTTGTGGGAGAGAAACGACCCCATCATGTACAACATTCAGAACTTTCTCTCCACGTTTAAAAGGGTGTTTGAAGAACCGGGTCGAGCCTCTTCTGCAGCTTCCTCTCTACTCAAGCTCCGGCAAGGAACCTCCACTGTAGGCCAATACACCATTCAATTCCGCACCTTGGCTACTGAACTCCAGTGGAATAATGAGGCTTTGGTATCGACCTTCTGGGAGGGTCTGGCGGGCCGAATCAAGGATGAACTTGCTGGCCGAGACCTTCCACCGTCCTTGGATGACTTGATTACTCTAGCTAATCGTATAGATATACGTTTTTGTGAGAGACAACGAGAATCTGCTCGAGGCAATCGTACATCACGGTTGGCACCAACCTTCCAAAGACCTCTTCTGGCCTCATCTTCCTCCCGGTCGGACGAACCCACGCAGGTGGAGAGTACAAGACTCACGCCTGAGGAACGCCAGAATAGACGCAAGTTGAATTTATGTTTGTATTGTGGTGGAAAAACGCACTTCCTCAGAGACTGTCCAGTGAGGCCGGAAAACTCCAACGCCTAGGGCAAGTAGGAGAGGCTACCCTAGGTGGAATACCTTCCTCTCAGAAGATGACCATACCAGCGAAGCTGTCCTTTGCAGGAACCACTTTCGACGTTCAAGCCTTCCTAGATTCCGGATCCGCTGGGAATTTTCTGTGCCAGTCCTTGGTAAATCGCTACCAAATCCCAGTGCAAAGACTAACCAAACCATTATCCATTGCTTCTGTAGATGGGAGGCTTCTACATGAAACTATTTATCTCGTCACTGAGCCCATTCTCCTGTTAACTGGGGCGCTATGTAGCGCCAATGGCCGCGGGCCGTCGAGTTTACTCACCTCCCGACGCCCGCAGCCATGGATCTGTGAGCGCTGGCCTCCGTCTCCCTCCTAGGAGATGCCAGCGCTCACTTCCGCTCCGTTTGGCTGGATCCCGTAGGGTGCGCGCGCACGCTCGCGCCCGGCCTTAAAGGGCCAGCACGCGCAATTAGGAAATCGTCATTACCATCAACTGCCACGATTTCCTGGTCTATAAGAAGGTCCCTGGCCTTCTAATCCTTGCCTGAGCGTTGTTAGTCTTTCCCAGTCTGTCTCGCAAATGGTTCCTTAGTGTCTCCCGTTCCAGCTGTTACCCGTGCCCTGTTACCGTTCCTGTATTCTGTATTGTTCCTGTGCCTACCCGCGTTCAAGTGTCTTCTCCCACGTCAAGTGCCATCTGCAACGTCAAGTGCCATCGGATACTGCCCGCCACGTCTTGCGCCACTTGCCGCACCTGCCTCCATCCGTGCTGAAGCCACAACCACCGCCCGGACTATTTCAGGTACCCAAGCATACTGTCTACCATTTACTTCTGCATAGACTGTGACCTGGTCAGCTGCCTCCCCGCTACGGCGGAGCGGCCTAGTGGGTCCACATACCCTGTGCCCGTGACACGCTGCACCAGGAACGTATCTCCTTCTATGTGTTAAAGAACTCTCTGAACCCTTTTCTTCTGGGTCTACCGTGGTTGCAGAAGCACTCTCCCGTTATTGACTGGACTGGAGGTCAAATTACCCGCTGGAGTGACTTCTGTCACCAACATTGTCTACAATCCATTCGCCCACCCATGCCTCAGTCTACAGAACCTAACTCGGAAGGACTTCCTACTCCATACAAAAGCTTCTCTGATGTCTTCTGTAAACAACAAGCTGAATCGCTGCCTCCTCACAGGCCATACGACTGTGCCATAGACCTGGTCCCCAACGCCACGCCTCCCAGAGGTCGAGTCTACCCTTCTGTTCTTGCCCGAGACTGAGGCCATGTCTCGGTATGTCCAAGAAAATCTGGAGAGAGGATTCATCCGTAAGTCCTCCTCTCCTGCCGGTGCAGGTTTTTCTTTGTGGGAAAAAAAGACGGCTCCCTGCGTCCTTGTATTGATTACCGAGGATTGAATAATATCACGTTAAAGAACAAGTTCCCGTTACCATTGATCTCAGAACTCTTTGACCATCTACGGGGGGCGAAAATCTTCACCAAACTAGACCTTCGTGGAGCTTATAACCTCATCCGTATCCGCGAGGGAGACGAATGGAAAACCGCCTTCAATACTCGTGATGGGCATTTTGAATACCTTGTCATGCCCTTCGGACTTTGTAATGCTCCTGAGGTTTTCCAGGCCTTTGTTAATTACATTTTTCGAGATCTGTTGTACAGCTGTGTGGTGGTATACCTAGACGACATTTTAATCTTTTCTCCCAATATTTAAACTCATCGTGTGCATGTGCGCCAAGTGTTACAGCGTCTGCGAGAGAACTCTCTGTTTGCCAAGCTAGAGAAATGCCTCTTCGAGAAAACCAGCCTGCCTTTCCTGGGGTATGTCATTTCCGACCAGGGTCTTCAAATGGATCCAGCCAAGCTGTCCTCAATTCTCAACTGGCCTCGTCCGCAAGGACTCAAAGCTGTCCAATGCCTGCTGAGATTCGCAAATTATTACTGCCAGTTTATTCCTCATTTCTCCTCTATGACAGCTCCTATTTCTGCTCTGACCAAAAAGGGGGTTAATGCCAAAGACTGGACCACGGAGGCCGAAGCCACATTCCAAGCTCTTAAAGCTGCCTTCTCGGGGCGTGGCTAGGCGCGCAGCGGGAGCAGTCGCATGGTTCGATAGCTCTGCACTGAACCCATGTCCTCATCATCCTGCAGATATTATACCTGGGCTAAACTTACCTCATAGTGGCACTGAAGTACCTGGCGATACGAGGAGGACGGTATGGGACCTACGCGTGGGCAATCGGTGACTAAATAGCTCCAGGAATATGCTAGGGGAGAGGGGCAAGATGGCGGCCGCTCCCCTCTGCCTCCGCGTGCTCGTGGATCTGATGGTGCGGCTAAATCTGCAGCTGCAGGCGATTCAACAGCGGGAGAGACTGCACCCACCCTACAGGAAGTCTCTGAGATGTTGCCCCAAGCCATCTCGTCCTGCAAAACTTTGTTGACAGGTAAGCTGGAAGAGGTCAGAATTGATATAGGCCTGCTTAGGCAGGATATGCATAATCTGCGTGAGAGATTGACACATGCTGAGGAACGTATATCGGGTGTGGAAGATAGAGTGGCACCTGTACCGGAGGCGATTGCGGCATTAGAGACTGCGGCTAAACTCTGGAAGAAAAAATCCGACGATTTAGAAAGCTGGCTGCGCTGGAATAACCTCAGAGTCCTAGACTTACCTGAGAAGGTGGAGGGTCAGAACCCGATAGAATTCATCTTAAAATGGCTGCGTGATTTATTCCCGGATGCGTTTTTTTCTGCTGCGTTTGCTGTAGAGCGGGCGCACAGAGTTCCGGCGAGACCGTTACCACTGGGTGCACCTCCTAGGCCCATGCTGGTGCGTCTCTTAAACAGCAATGACCGGGACTTGATTCTGAGATTGGCTCGCAAGTTGCTGGAAATCCGCTTCAATGGCTCAGCGGTCTCCATTTTTCCAGATTTTAGTGCGGATCTACAGAAACGGAGGGCTACCTTTATGTCAGTTAAACGATGACTGCGGGATCTGAACATCTCGTATTCCATGGCATACCCGGCCAGGCTTCGGGTTGTGGATGGAGATCGCTCTATATTCTTCACGACGCCAAAGGATGCTGATGACTGGGTGAACCGCCAACGACAATCACCGCACCGCTAAGTCGCTTCTTCCAGACTTTCTGGAATATTCTGTGTCAAGGAAGCCGAATACTGCTATTGTATGATTATCTGCTAGCAAGAAATGTATTCTTATTGCTTACAATTTTTGCCTTTCCATATCCTTTTATCTTATTGGGTAGATGTGATATTGCCGCTACTTTAGTATATTTTTCTCTGTACTTCTATGCTTTACTACAGGTATTAATTAATATTGAGACACATACTTTTCCTTCTCTCCTGAATGGCTAGGATTACTGTTATGTCCTGGAATGTCCGGGGGATGGGCTCCGCAAAGAAAAGAGGTATGATTTTTTCACAAATACGCAAATATACTCCGCAAATTCTTTGTATACAAGAGACCCACTTAACATCCTGCACATCGCGGGTCTTGAATAGACCATGGGTTCAGTGGTCACGCCACTCATGTTGCTCCTCCTATTCCAGAGTGGTTTCTATCCTTATACATAGGTCACTATTATGGGAGGTGGACACTGTTAAGGTGGATGCTGAGGGGCGTTATGTTTCTATTCACGCTTTTATTAATAATAACCCCTATGTGATTATAGGATTATACATTCTGCCGCCGGCATCATTAACTGTAATTTACAAGGCGGCAACTTTTGCGGCCTCCTACCCTAATGCTACACTTCTCTGTATGGGGGACCTAAATATGGTAATGGATGTAGTGCTTGATAGATTTCGAGCTTCCCAGATTTCCGGTTCCAGGTCGTCGATTAGTTTGTCTCTCAAAATATTGATGGCGGAGCTGGGCTGGATAGACTTATTTCGGTTTGCACACCCCTCCACAAAGATGTACTCATGCTCTTCGTTAGGCCATAGTTCCCTATCCCGCATTGATTATGTCTTTGGCAATTCCTTATTAATGTCCCTATCGCCACAGGTTGTATATAAGCCCTGGGGTGTATCGGATCACTCCCCTGTCTTGACGTGCCTACTCCACCTAGACCTAGGGGTTGGAAAATGCACCCTTTTTGGTTAAAGGCTATTGGCCTGCAAGATCGGATCCCTGATCAACTGTCGGTGTTCCTACAGGATCATAGTCTGTTTGAACATATTGGTATTAAGTGGGACACCCTTAAGGCGTATCTGAGAGGGTGCCTTAAATCTACCATTTCATACTTAAAACGTAATGCCACAAAAATGGAGGAAGATCTGCCTGCGCAATGTACAGAGCTTGAAAGAGTGTACGTAGCAGATCCATCTGACCTTAATACGCAGAACTGGCTTAAAGTCGGTCGACAATTTTTGATGTATTTACAGGATAGAGCGAACAGGATTTTTTTTTTCATGAAACAGACCCACTTTGAACTAGGAAATCAGTCTAGTAAATTGTTGGCGCATATTGTAAAACAGAACACTCAATCCCCCTCTATTCTTAAAATACGTTCTGTAGATGGGACTGATCTGATAGATACCTTTGATATTGCTGACAGATTTGCACAGTATTACAGAGATTTATATTCCTCAAGGGTTAACTATACTCCTCCCGACCTGCACTCCTTCTTGAATAATATTGTATTTCCCACTCTGTCTGACTCGGATAGAACGCTCATGGATGCTGATATTACTTTGGAGGAGATTTCGAGAGCCATCCATGACCTTGCAAAGGGTAAATCACCGTGACCCGATGGTATTCCTATAGAAGTATATTGTACATATGCAGAACATGTTGTCCCTGATATGCATGCAATGTTCACACATTCGCTGGAGACGGCATCGTTACCTGAATCCCTGAATAATGCGACTATTGTTATATTATTAAAACCGGATAAGGATCCGTTAGACTGTGCGTCATATAGACCTATATCGCTTTTAAACAGTGACTATAAGGTTCTCACCAAGATATTGGCAACTAGGCTGAACTCAGTCATACATACTATTATTCATCCGGACCAGACGGGCTTTATGCTCGGGAAATCCACATCAGATAACATTAGGAGAGTACAGGTGGTGACACAAGTGGGTATAGCTCTGAACAAGGATTGGGCGGTGGCCTCAGTGGACGCTGCCAAAGCGTTCGATTCAATTGAATGGCCATATTTGTTAGAGGTATTACGCCGATTTGGTTTTGGGCCTCAGTTTATAAAGTGGGTTTCCATATTGTATAAATCCCCTAGGGCCCAAATTTTGATTAATGATGTCCTATCCCTGTATTTTCGACTTGCTGGAGGCACACGGCAGGGCTGCCCGTTATCCCCATTACTGTTCAATATGTCCATAGAACCATTGGCCTTACTTATACGTCAGGACAGCGGGAGCTCAGGGAGTTAAATGCATGGCTGAAGTCTTGGTGTAGAGGAGAAGGATTTGGGTTCCTAGAGCACTGGGCTGACTTTTCATTGGGGTACAAACTGTATTCTGCAGATGATTTGCACCTAAATGGAAGGGGGTCCGCTGTGCTGGGGGAGAGAATTCTAGCTGGGGTGGTGGAGTGTTTAAACTAGGGCTGAGGAGGGAGGTCAATGTAGAAAAAAAAGGGGTAGCCAGGTTAGAGAGGGGTCAGACTATATTGGTGGGGGGAGAAACAGAATGTGGGGAGAGGACTAGACAACAAGATAAGGAGATCCTTCCGTTACAAAACATCAGTGTAAATAAAAAGGCCCGATTAATGTCAAATCACATTTCTGATAATAAAAGTGAAAAACTGACGGGCAAGTTAAAGTGTATGTTCACAAATGCCAGAAGTCTAGCAAGCAAAATGGGGGAGCTGGAGGCATTGGTACTGGAAGAAAATATAGATATAGTTGGTGTTGCTGAAACATGGCTGGACTCTTCACATGACTGGACTGTAAATCTACAGGGTTTTACACTTTTTCGGAAAGACAGGACAAATAGGAAAGGCGGTGGTGTATGTCTGTATGTGAGAAGTGATATGAAGGTGGTGGTGTATGTCTGTATGTGAGAAGTGATATGAAGGCGGTGGTGTATGTCTGTATGTGAGAAATGATATGAAGGGGAGTGTGAAAGAGACAATAGTGGGTGAAGATTGTGAGGAGGTTGAAACCTTGTGGGTGGAACTAGAAAGGGAGGTAAACACTGAAAAATTACTTTTGGTGTAATCTATAGACCCCCCAATATAACTGAGGAGATGGAAGTTCAGTTATATAAACAGATGGAGCGGGCTGCACAGGCGGGTACTGTAGTGATAATGGGAGATTTTATTTTCCGGGATATTAATTGGTGTCATGGTTCGGCTTCAACTGCAAAGGGGAGACATTTCCTCAACCTGTTGCAGGAAAATTTTATGGGCCAGTTTGTGGAAGACCCGACTGGAGGTGAAGCTCTGTTGGATCTGGTCATTTCTAATAATGCAGATCTTGTTGGGAACGTCAATGTTCGTGAAAACCTCGGTAACAGTGATCATAATATAGTTACATTTTACCTATACTGTAAAAAACAAACGCAGGCTGGGAGGGCAAAAACATTTAATTTTAAGAAGGCCAATTTCCCCAGGATGAGGGCGGCAATTCAGGATATGGACTGGGAAGAACTAATGTTAAATAATGGGACAAATGATAAATGGGAGATTTTCAAATCTACTTTGAGTTATTATAGTGCAAAATGTATTCCTACAGGTAACAAGTATAAACTACTAAAATTAAACCCCACATGGCTTACACCTTCTGTAAAAGGGGCAATACACGACAAAAAAAGGGCATTTAAAAAATACAAATCTGAGGGTACATCTGCAGCCTTTGTAAAATATAAAGAGCTTAATAAAATCTGTAAAAATTTAATAAAATTTGCAAAAATACAAAATGAAAGGCAGGTGGCCAAGGATAGTAAAATAAATCCCAAAAAATTCTTCAAGTATATAAATGCTAAAAAACCAAGGTCTGAACATGTAGGACCCCTAGATAATGGTAATGGGGAGTTGGTCACAGGGGATCAAGAGAAGGCAGAGTTACTAAATGGGTTCTTTAGCTCTGTATATACAACTGAAGAAAGAGCAGCTGATGTAGCCAGTGCCAGTGCTGTTAATATATCAGTTGATATAATGAATTGGATGAATGTAGATATGGTCCAAGCTAAATTAAATAAAATAAATGTGCACAAGGCCCCGGGACCAGATGGGTTACACCCTAGAGTTCTTAAGGAGCTTAGTTCAGTTATTTATGTCCCCCTTTTCATAATATTCAGAGAATCTCTAGTGACAATAGTGCCAAGGGACTGGCGCAGGGCAAATGTGGTGCCTATTTTCAAAAAGGGCTCTAGGTCTTCCCCGGGTAATTATAGACCAGTAAGCTTAACATCCATCGTGGGGAAAATGTTTGAGGGGCTATTGAGGGACTATATACAGGATTATGTGACAATAAATAGCATTATAAGTGACAGCCAGCACGGTTTTACTAAGGACAGAAGTTGTCAAACTAACCTGATCTGTTTTTATGAAGAGGTGAGCAGAAGCCTAGACAGAGGGGCCGCTGTGGATTTTGTGTTTTTGGACTTTGCAAAGGCATTTGACACTGTCCCCCATAGACGCCTAATGGGTAAATTAAGGACTATAGGTTTAGAAAATATAGTTTGTAATTGGATTGAGAATTGGCTCAAGGACCGTATCCAGAGAGTTGTGGTCAATGATTCCTACTCTGAATGGTCCCCGGTTATAAGTGGTGACCCCAGGGTTCAGTGCTGGGACCACTATTATTCAACTTATTTATTAATGAAATAGAGGATGGGATTAATAGCACGATTTCTATTTTTGCAGATGACACCAAGCTATGTAATATAGTTCAGACTATGGAAGATGTTCATGAATTACAGGCAGATTTAAACAAACTAAGTGTTTGGGCGTCCACTTGGCAGATGAAGTTTAATGTAGATAAATGTAAAGTTATGCATCTGAGTCACTTGTAGAGAAGGATCTGGGTGTAATAATCTGCAGCATCATATGTCCTAGGGGGAGCTACAAAGGCCAGCAGGATATTGTCGTGTATTAAAAGAGGCATGGACTCGCAGGACAGGGATGTAATATTGCCACTTTACAAAGCATTAGTGAGGCCTCATCTAGAATATGCAGTTCAGTTCTGGGCTCCAGTTCATAGAAAGGATGCCCTGGAGTTGGAAAAAATACAAAGAAGAGCAACGAAGCTAATTAGGGGCATGGAGAATTTAAGTTATGAGGAAAGATTGAAAGAATTAAACCTATTTAGCCTTGAAAAAAGACGACTAAAGGGGGGACATGATTAACTTATATAAATATATTAATGGCACATACAAAAAATATGGTGAAATCCTGTTCCTTGTAAAACCCCCTCAAAAAACAAGGGGGCGCTCCCTCCGTCTGGAGAAATAAAGGTTCAACCTGCAGAGACGACAAGTCTTCTTTACCGTGAGAACTGTGAATCTATGGAATAGCCGAGCGCAGGAGCCGTCACAGCAGGGACAGTAGATGCTGCAAAAAAGGGTTAGATAATTTCTTAGAACAAAAAACTATTAGCTCCTATGTGTAGAGATTTTTCCTTTCCTTTTCCCTTCCCTTGGTTGAACTTGATGGACATGTGTCTTTTTTCAGCCGTACTAAATATGTAACTATGTAACTATGTAACTATGTAACTATGTAAGGACGCCTCGTACCAAGGGGTTCAATTTGGGGGTAAACTAGACAAAATAGGCCTTTATGCTGATGACATGATCCTCTTTATACAGCAACCTAAGGTATCTTTACCCATAGCGATCACTTATACGACCCCTGCTGGATTATATCAAGGCTAAATTTAAACTGTGGAGCTCATTGCCCCTGGCTGTCTCTGGTCGTATTAACCTCATAAAAATGATTATACTCCCTAAATGCCTGTACATGCTGGAACGTGCTGCAGTGCCTGTACCAATGTCTTTTTTGAAAAGTGTTCCTGCTCTGTTTCCGTCCTTTATATGGGGAACCAGTAGATCAAAGCTTAAACTCAGTACACTACAGAGACCCAAGTCTATGGGGGGACATTCTCTCACTGATATTTATTTGTATTATCTGTCGGGACAGCTCCGCTAACTTACTTCTTGGACTGAATTGGGAGTCCCCCCTAATCGCGATCATTACCTAGCATCTTATTTGGCTGTTCCACATCTGTGGCCAGTGTTGGAGGGTTCAACGTCATTGTCCAGGAGCTTACTTCCCCTACATAGAGTGGCGGCGCAGGTGTGGTTGGCTGCCAAGAAATTGCTTAATTTTGTGGATATTATAACTGAAACTCCCTTGTGGCACAGTCCGTCTTTGCCTCATGTCTCAGATGCCCTGGATCCTCAGTTTTGGACGCCAGCGGGGGGTTGAGCTGGTTGGGGATTTGTATGTGGATGGAAATATGAAGTCTTTTGCGCAACTGCAGTCCGATTTTGATATACCTAGAGAGTCCTTTTTTAAATTCCTTCAGCTTCGCCACGCTTTGCAGACTCAATACCCGCCTGGAACTAGGAATATCTCAGATTTTCCTCTCATTGGAATCTTTAGGTCCCAGGGACCTAGGGGCCTGATCTCGGTGATCTACTCCTTCCTCATTCAGGCTAGATTAAAAGCGGCACCCCTGGTTGTTGAGACGAGATGGATGGAGTTAATTCCTGAGATATCCTCCGAAATATGGATGGACATGTTAAACTCACATACACTGGTTTCTCCAGCCGCCAATAATAAGATGACACAACTATTCATTACTCATCAGAGCTATCTGACTCCTGTCCGACCACACAAGAAGGGTAGATGTCCGACTGCTGAGCGTCATAGGTGTAGAGTCTCCAGAGCAGACTTTTGGCATATGACCTGGGCATGCCCTTGGATTTCTTCTTTCTGGGCAGACGTGATAGCATTGATATCTGACGTACTGCAGTTGCCGGTACCCTTTACGCCCTTGGTAAGTTTATTTGGAATTGTATCTGAAGAGCATTGGACACATCACACGAGAATATTCTTGAGGGAGGTATTATTCCTAGCACGTAAAGCAATAGCTCTTAGATGTATGGGCCCGAGACCACCTTCCATTTCACAATGGAAGGCTCTGGTAAACTCCCTGTTACCATATGCCAAAATCGTGTACAAAAATAGAGGGTGTGAAAATAAGTTCTCTAAGGTTTGGGGTCCCTGGTGTGACTCACCACATACACTATATGATTCACAACGGTTTATAGACATTAGAAATATAATGTTAACGCATGATACTGTTTAAATTGTATTGGATTTAATTGACTGTTTGTATGGTCAGCATTGTATGCTGCATGGTGATATGTAACCCAAGTCTTTTGATATGTATCCTCTTGTACATTGGTATCTAAACTGTGCATGGTTTGTATATTGTTCAATAAAACGAGTTTAAAAAAAAAAAAAAAAAGCTGCCTTCTCTTCTGCTTCAGTCCTACATAGACCGGATTCCACCAAACCATTTGTTCTGGAGGTCGATGCTTCATCTGTGGGAGTCGGAGCTATTCTTTCACAAAAGACTTGTAGAGGGAGACGCCTTATATCGCTGTTTTGACCCCACAGACCAAGAGCCCAGACCACAGTTTATTAGTAGATCCGAAACGTACTGTGATCGCTGCTCCTGCTGAAGTGGTACACATTCCTCGAGGAAAGACCTACGTACCCCCTAAACAAAGGGTTCTGCGTTGGGGCCATGCCTCCAGGGTTTCGGGGCACCCTGGCATCAAAAAGACTGTCAATTTGATTGGCCATCAGTACTGGGGGCCTTCCATGTCCCAAGACACTAAAGACTTTGTTTCTGCCTGCTCCACTTGCTCTCAAAATAAAGTCTTCCATTCAAGACCTGCTGACCTTTTGCACCCCCTGCCCGTGCCTGACTCTCCCTGGTCGCACCTTGCCATGGACTTCATCACCGATCTGCCTAGTTCTGCGGGGTGTATCATGATCTGGGTTGTAGTGGATCGCTTTTCCAAGATGGCGCACTTCGTATCTCTCTCAGGCCTCTCAGGCCTTCCGTCATCTTCCCGACTGGCAACGCTGTTTATCAAGCACATCTTTCACCTTCATGGTTTTCCTAAGCACATTGTTTCTGACAGAGGAGTTCAGTTCACATCCAAGTTCTGGAGAGCCTTGTGCAAACTGCTGGAGGTCAAACTAGACTTCTCTTTCGTGTACCATCCCCAATCCAATGGTCAAGTAGAGCGCATAAACCAAATACTTGAAGGTTTCCTCAGGAATTTCGTGTCTCCGCGACAAGATGACTGGGCAAGTCTGCTTCCATGGGCCGAATTTGCCTACAACAACCATACGGGGGAATCTACCCGCTCTTCTCCCTTCTGCTTGGTGTATGGCCAGCACCCAGGAATTCCCCTACCAGTCTCTGTGCCTTCTGAGGTTCGTACGGATTTGGCAGACGGCCAAGGACTCCATCCACAAAGCCGTAGCAAGGTTTAAAAAAGAGGGGGATAAAAGACGCAGGATACCGCCGCAGCTCCTTCCTGGGGATAAAGTCTGGCTGTCCACCCGGTACATACGTCTGAAGACCCCTTGTTACGAGCTAGCTCCTCTGTTTCTGGGTCCCTATGAAATAACTAAACAAATTAATCCAATAACTTTCAGACTTCGCCTTCCTCAGTCTCTGAAAATCTCTAACTCCTTCCATATTTCTCTGCTGAAACCCACTATACTCAACCGTTTTTCTATGAAAAATCCTGTCCATCCTGCGCCAGCGGCTGATGCCGAATTTGAAATTCAAGAGATCCTCAATGTCAAACGATCACGGGTGAGATTGCGGTACATAGTGGACTGTAAAGATTATGGTCCTGAGGAGAGATCATGGGAGCCCGTGGAGAATATCAACGCCCCAGCTCTCATCAAGGACTTTGAGCGAAGGTTTCCAAGCAAGCCTAAAAAGAGGGGGCGTAAAGGGGGGGGGGTACTGTAATGGCTGCCGCGCCGTTCCCCGCTGTCCCCACGGCCTCTGCTCCGTTTCCGGCGCCCTCCATCACCAGCTGCTCATCCCGAGCTCCACTTAACCGCTCCGGACGCTCTGCTGGCCCTGGACGGCGTCAGGTGAGTGCATCTTTTACCTCATTTCGCGGCCGTCATCCTCGATGTGCGGCTGCAGTCACTAGAGGGCGCACGCGCTGACTCGTCCTTTCTTAAAGGGCCACCGCGTGCCTTAATTCCTAAGACTTCCTATTTAAGGTTCCTCCTCCTTTGCATCCCTGCTTGTTCAACCAAGTTCCCCGTGAGTTCACTGTGCCCTAGTTCCCTGTTTCCATCCCTTCTGCCTTTTGTCTGGATTTCCCGTTACTGACCTCTGCTTGAACTTGACTATCCTTGTCTGCCGCCTGCCTTGACCTATTGCTGCCATATACCCGTTACGACGTCTGCTGCCTGTCCTGACTGCTGCCTATCCATCCGACCGCCTCTACCCGCTGTGCCAAGCGTTGCCTGGGTTCCAAGCACCATCTCCCCGATGACACCGAGGATCCACTAACAAACCGGTGAGAACCGTTATAGGCAGTATCTGCAGAGGGCACTGTGGCATTATCTACAGGTGGGTCTGTAGCATTATCTACAGAGGGCACTGTGGCATTATCTACAGGTGGGTGTGTGGCATTATCTACAGTGGGCACTGTGGCATAATCTATGGGTGGGTGTGTGGCATTATCTACAGCGGGCACTGTGGCATTATCTGTTATGGAATCACTGGTTGCGCATTTCCCAAAAGGCTGCTGGAGACTGTCGGGAGTAAGCGTGCAAATAAGACCGCAACCCCAAATCCGTCACAACTCTGATGGACAGAGTCTAAGGCTACTCCGAGTTATTTGCCAGAGCCCACCGCAAGGCGGGATGGTTTATGCTGCAGAGAACCCAAGTTGTTCTAACAGAGTTCAGTGTTGGATAAGGGGGGCAGTGCAGGCAATACCTGAACAGGTAATCAGACAGCCCGAGGGTAACAGAAAGTCCCAAATAGAGCGAGTGGACATCAGGCACAGCAGAAGCCAGTACCAGCCAGATAATGTCTCCTGCTCTCTGTACCTTTACTCAAAATTAGCATAGTAGGCGCGGAGCGGGGGATGTAGCGGGGCAACGGGAGGGACAGAAAAAAATATTACAGCGCTGGAATCAAGAGGACGCCAGGAACAAGGGGAGGAATGTGGTTTAAAAATGACAAAACATGACGGTTTCTCATTAGGGCGAGCACCCATACAAATCAGTAAAGGGTAACTAAACGTTCCACAAACTTCTGACAAGTCATAGTGACATGTCAGAAGATTTAATTGTAGGGGGTCCAAGCACTGAGACCCCCACCAATCCTAAAACGAAGCGGCAGAAGAGCTCCTGTGAGAGCTGAGCAGCTTCGTTTCTGTTCATCATTTTCCGGAAAGCCGATGTATCGGAGTACGGGTTCAAAGACTTTCTATTGAGTCCGCACTCAGATACACTGATTTCCGGAAAAAGCCGAGCACTTCTGCCGCTTAGTTTTAGCGATTGGTGGGTCTCAGTGCTTGGACCCCCTCCAATCAAAACTTCTGAAATGTCACTATGACATGTCAGAAGCTTGTCGGAAGTTTAGTTACCCTTTAAGAATTGACATAACATAACACAGATTGACAATCCCACCAACAAAATGGATGACATCCGTTTAAATATTGGAAACTTTATTAATATTTAACAATGGCATCCTTTACACCAAAAGACATTACAAGACCACATGACACCTGAAAATTCCATGACATCACAAGATCACATGACACCTGAACATTCCATGACATCACCAGGTCACATGACACCTGAACATTCCATGACATCAAGAGATCACATGACACCTGGGAATTCCATTACATCACAAGATCACATCACACCTGAACATTCCATGACATCACAATTATGTACTTGGTGTATGAAGACCATAGACTATTGGACGGCTCATTTTTACATGAAGAGACTGAAGACCTGAGGAGAGCTTTCCACGTGACCAGCACCAAGAAAGGAAAATAAGTCCTCCAGGTATGTAGGGAAGTTATACACCCGACATTTATCAGCTGACATATGTCCCTAAGGAGATTCCAGGATCTGAACTTTCTCTATGACCATATGACCGGCGTTTCATCTACCAGTCCCGGAGTATTGGTTGATATCTACGTCTGCTATGAGAAGGAGTAGATTTGCTCCATATTTTGTGCCAATTTCTGCCATAAGTGATGCTAAATATTTTAGTCTATGAGGGGCCCCGCTCCCGCTCTCCCGCTCCCGCTGTGAAACCCCGCTTACTTTTCTTGTCACTTATAAAAGTGGTGAAATCTGTGAAAAGCTGCAACTATGGCGCAAATATGGCGTGCACCATAATGTGACTTTTTATACGGCATAAAAGTGGCGTAGAACATTTGATAAGATTCCCTCACTGGATTAGTCATGTCTATTATTGTGTATATCTGTAATTCATATTTGATCTGGGTGATATGTATTCTGGGTGATATGTATACTGGGTGATATGTACACTGGATGATATGTATTCTGGGTGATATGTATACTGGGTGATATGTAAACTGGGTGATATATATACTGGGTGATATGTATACTGGGGGATATGTATACTGGGTGATATGTATTCTGGGTGATATGTACACTGGATGATATGTATTCTGGGTGATATGTATACTGGATGATATGTATACTGGGTGATATGTATACTGGTTGATATGTATACTGGGTGATATATATACTGGGTGATATGTATACTGGGGGATATGTATACTGGGTGATATGTATACTGGGTTATATGTATACTGGGTGATATGTATACTGGGTGATATGTATACTGGGTGATATGTATACAGGGTGATATGTTCACTGGGTTATATGTATACAGGATGATATATATACTGGGTGATATGTATACTGGGTGATATGTATACTGGGTTATATGTACACTGGATGATATATATACTGGGTTATATGTATACTGGGTGATATGTATACTGGGTGATATGTTAACTGGGTGAAATGTATACTGGGTAATATATATACTGAGTGATATGTATACTGGGTGATATGTATACTGGGTGCTATGTATACTGTGTGCTATATATACTGGTTGATATGTACACTAGATTATATGTATACTGGGTGATATGTATACTGGATGATATGTATAGTGGGTGATATGTATTCTGGATGATATGTACATTGGGTGATATCTATACTGGATGATATGTATACTGGTTTACAAGTATACTGGGTTAAATGTATACTGGATGATATGTATACTCTATTATATGTACACTGGGGGATATTTAAACTGGGGGATATGTACACTGGGTGATATGTATACTGGATGATATGTATACTGGGGGATATATATACTGGGTGATATGTATACTGGATGATATGTATACTGGGTGATATGTATACTGGATGATATGTATACTGGGTGATATGTATACTGGATGATATGTATACTGGGTGATATGTATACTGGGTGATATGTATACTGGGTGATATGTTCACTGGATGATATGAATACTGGGTGATATGTACACTGGATGATATGTATACTGGATGATATGTATACTGGGTGATATGTATACTGGGTGATATGTATACTGGATTATATGTATGCTGGATGATATGTATACTGGGTGGTATGTATACTGGGTGATATGTATACTGGGTGATATGTGCACTGGATGATATGAATACTGGGTGATAGGTACACTGTATTATATGTTTACTGGAGGATATGTACACTGGGTAACATATATACTGGATTATATGTATACTGTTTGGTATGTATACTGGGTGATATGTACACTGGGTAACATATATACTGGATGATATGTTACTGGATGATATGTACACTGGGTGATATGTACACTGGGTGATATGTATACTAGGTGATATGTACACTGGATGATATGTACACTGTATGATATGTATACTGGAGGATATGTACACTGGGTAATATGTATACTGCCTGATATGTATACTGGATGAAAGGTATACTGGGTGATATGTATACTGGATGATATGTATACTGGGTGATATGTATACTGGTTTATATGTATACTGGGTGATATATACACTGGGTAACATATATACTGGATGATATGTTACTGGATGATATGTATACTGGATGATATATTACTGGATGATATGTACACTGGGTGATATGTACACTGGGTGATATGTATACTGCCTGATATGTATACTGGATGAAAGGTATACTGGGTGATATGTATACTGGATGATATGTATACTGGGTGATATGTATACTGGTTTATATGTATACTGGGTGATATATACACTGGGTAACATGTATACTGGATGATATGTTACTGGATGATATGTATACTGGATGATATGTATACTGGATGATATGTATACTGGGTGATATGTAAACTGGTTGATATATATACTGGGTGATATGTATACTGGATGATATGTATACTGGGTGATATGTATACTGGTTTATATGTATACTGGGTGATATATACACTGGGTAACATGTATACTGGATGATATGTTACTGGGTGATATGTATACTGCGTGATATGTATACTGGATGATATGTATACTGGGTGATATGTATACTGGGTGATATGTATACTGGTTTATATGTATACTGGGTGATATGTATACTGGGGATTGTAGTGAACATAAAACGGAATTGTGTTTTTTTTTTCTTCTAGAACAGAAAATCTCATCAAATCAAAAGATAAAAGACACAAAGACATTAACTCAAGATTAAGACACAATCTCAAGACTAAGACGCAATCTCAAGACTAAAACACAATCTCAAGACTAAGACAATCTCAAGACTAAGACACAATCTCAAGACTAAGACACAATCTCAAGACTAAGACACAATCTCAAGACTACGACACAATCTCAAGAATAAGACACAATCTCAAAAATAAAACACAATCTCAAGACTAAGACACAATCTCAAGACTACGACACAATCTCAAGAATAATACTCAATCTCAAGAATAAGACACAATCTCAAGACTAAGACACAATCTCAAGACTAAGACACAATCTCAAGACTACGACACAATCTCAAGAATAAGACTCAATCTCAAAAATAAGACACAATCTCAAGACTAAGACACGATCTCAAGACTAAGACACAATCTCAAGACTAAGACACAATCTCAAGACTACGACACAATCAGTCTCAAGAATAAGACATAATCTCAAGACTAAAACACAATCTCAAAACTACGAAACAATCTCAAGAATAAGACACACTCTCAAGAAAAAGACACAATCTCAAGAATAAGACTCAATCTCAAGAATAAGACTCAATCTCAAGAATAAGACAGAATCTCAAGACTAAGACACAATCTCAAGAATAAAACGCAATCTCAGGAATAAGACTCAATCTCAAGAAAAAGACACAATCTAAAGACTAAGACACAATCTCAAGACTACGACACAATCTCAAGAATAAAACACAATCTCAAGAATAAGAAACAATCTCAAGAATAAGACACACTCTCAAGAAAAAGACACAATCTCAAGAATAAGACTCAATCTCAAGAATAAGACACAATCTCAAGACTAAGACACAATCTCAAGACTAAGACACAATCTCAAGACTACGACACAATCTCAAGAATAAGACTCAATCTCAAAAATAAGACAATCTTAAGACTAAGACACGATCTCAAGACTAAGACACAATCTCAAGACTAAGACACAATCTCAAGACTACGACACAATCAGTCTCAAGAATAAGACATAATCTCAAGACTAAAACACAATCTCAAAACTACGAAACAATCTCAAGAATAAGACACACTCTCAAGAAAAAGACACAATCTCAAGAATAAAACTCAATCTCAAGAATAAGACTCAATCTCAAGAATAAGACAGAATCTCAAGACTAAGACACAATCTCAAGAATAAAACGCAATCTCAGGAATAAGACTCAATCTCAAGAAAAAGACACAATCTAAAGACTAAGACACAATCTCAAGACTACGACACAATCTCAAGAATAAAACACAATCTCAAGAATAAGAAACAATCTCAAGAATAAGACACACTCTCAAGAAAAAGACACAATCTCAAGAATAAGACTCAATCTCAAGAATAAGACACAATCTCAAGACTAAGACACAATCTCAAGACTAAGACACAATCTCAAGACTACGACACAATCTCAAGAATAAGACTCAATCTCAAAAATAAGACACAATCTCAAGACTAAGACACGATCTCAAGACTAAGACACAATCTCAAGACTAAGACACACTCTCAAGAAAAAGACACAATCTCAAGAATAAGACTCAATCTCAAGAATAAGACTCAATCTCAAGAATAAGACAGAATCTCAAGACTAAGACACAATCTAAAGACTACGACACAATCTCAAGAATAAAACGCAATCTCAGGAATAAGACTCAATCTCAAGACTACGACACAATCTAAAGACTAAGACACAATCTCAAGACTACGACACAATCTCAAGAATAAAACACAATCTCAAGAATAAGAAACAATCTCAAGAATAAGACTCAATCTTAAGAATAAGACACAATCTCAAGAATAAGACACAATCTCAAGAATAAGACTTAATCTCA
The DNA here is from genome assembly GCF_050947455.1 of Rhinoderma darwinii. Taxonomy (NCBI): domain Eukaryota; kingdom Metazoa; phylum Chordata; class Amphibia; order Anura; family Rhinodermatidae; genus Rhinoderma; species Rhinoderma darwinii. The sequence continues at coordinate 7,131,917 of NC_134688.1, forward strand.
AGAATAAGACACAAGCTCAAGACTAAGACACAATCTCAAGAATAAGACACAATCTCAAGAATAAAACATAATCTTAAGAATAAAACACAATCTCAAGAATGAAACTCAATCTGAAGAATAAAACACAATCTCAAGACTACGACACAATCTCAAGACTAAGACACAATCTCAAAAATAAGACCCAATCTCAAGAATAAGACTAAATCTTAAGAATAAGACACAATCTCAAGACTACGACACAATCTCAAGAATAAGACATAATCTCAAGAATAAAACATAATCTTAAAAATAAAACACAATCTCAAGAATGAAACTCAATCTGAAGAATAAGACACAATCTCAAGACTACGACACAATCTCAAGACTAAGACACAATCTCAAGACTAAGACACAATCTCAAGACTACGACACAATCTCAAGAATAAGACACAATCTCAAAAATAAGACCCAATCTCAAGAATAAGACTCAATCTTCAGAATAAGACACAATCTCAAGAATGAAACACAATCTCAAGATTAAGACAAAATCTCAAGAATAAGACACAATCTCAAGAATAAGACACAATCTCAAGAACTCATGGAAGGATTAAGACGTCATCACTAGACAGAGATCAGGTTAGAATAAAGGTGTTCTCCCATAAACAACATTCATCATTTATCCTACAGGACGGGTGATAGATATCTGATGGCTGGAAGTGCGAGCGCTGGGACCCCAGTGATCACTAGAACGTAGGTCTATGTTTCCCCTGTGTACATGGAGTGTCAGTGCACATGCGTGACCACCGCTCCACTCACTGTCTACCGGACGGAGACCTCCGAGTTGCTCCATTGTCTGTTCTAACATTAGTATAGCCGGGAAGGCGTACTCTGCAGTGAGAGGACAGGGAGCAGGGCTATGTCTCCATTTGGAATGTCCGTACTGGACTTGGGAGACAGTTTTAGCTTCGTCCATTTTCTGGGCAGTGAATGGAGCAGTGGTCACTCCTGTGAACTATCGCTCCATTCACACAGGGGACTCGGGGACCTGCGTTCCTGTAAACGCTGGGGTCCTAGCGGTTGCACCTCCAGCCATCAGACATCACACAATTTTGTTTGTGGGAAAACACCTTTTAGATTTGTAGGGTTCATTCTTTTAGATTGTAAGCTCCTAGGAGCAGGGCTTAAGATTTGGTGGAACCCTTAGGAAATGGTTGGATCCTCTCTTTAGCGTTAGGCGTCCTGGTAATAATTAATTGTGAACTGTCGGAGAGGATTCCTTTCGTTACATTGTAATGTAGACGTGTCACATGGTATTGTATGTTATAACCAGACTCTGCTTTATGTCCAGATGCAGTAGGCAGACGATCGATCTGATCCAGGGTGATCTCCGATCGCCACATATGGGGTCAGGAAGGAATTATTTTTCCCCTTAGAGACAGATCTCCGGGGGTTTTCTTCGCCTTCCTCTGGATCACTGGGTTGTGGCTCTTACCTCAGGACCTTACAATGAGAATTGTCCTTTGTGACAATCGCTGGACGGTCAGATTGACTGTCACCAGGAGTTTACACTCCCCAGGTCCTGAATTAAGAGCCACAACTCTCATCATTTAATAAAATAGAGAAAGTCATTCTTTTTATGACACTTCTGCTTATTGCTAAAAACCACCGTCTCTCGTGTCGTTATTCTCCGGGATTCTTCCATAACACGGGTGTAATAATATAATAGAGGAGGGGGCAGATTTATGTAGACCAGCGTTCCATAGACCAGTCTGAAACAGAAGTGTCTCGGAGTAAAGCGCGGCCACATTTCTAAGAGGTCCAGGTCTCTGAATAAATTTGGCGCATTTTGGTCTGTCTGAGAGTCAGGAAAGAAAGCGAAGATTTACTCTACAATCTGCAGCGTTTTCTGTGGTAAGAATTAGTAAATGTGTCAGACCTATGGTGGCCCCGGCCCTTTACAATTAACCCTGTCTAATGTTTAAAAGTATTGAGAGACTAGAAAAGCTGCAGATTTGATCACAAATAGGGCGTGCGCCAACATTGCGTCATTTCTACACCAGAAAGCGGACGTCATTCCACTGATAAATTCCCCCAGGATCATTGGTAACCCCCATATTATCTGGAGCAGAACCGGCCAGTCCTCACTCCAACATCCACCATGTCCTGCAGTTTACAATATTTAGCCAAGGATTGCCACCTTTTTACCATAAAAATACCGACCAGGGTAAATACGGGCTGTGGTTTTCAGTGGTGGCTTAACACAGAGTTTGATTTGAAGGCGGGAGCCCGAAGCAGAGCCGAAGGGGCCAGGTTTGAGCAAAACATTTTTCAGCAAAAAACGTCTAATATGTGTAACGTCCGCGGCCGATCGTTCCTACTTACCCCCCTGACGACCGCGACTGCAGACTACCTAGTGCTGACCAACATCTCCTTCCTAGGAGACGCCACTACTCTGTCATGTCCGTGCCTGCGGTCCATCAGCGCCACTCTCCCCATGACAGCTGCAGCCACGAGACGGCGAGCGCTGGCCCGTCTCCTTCCCACGAGACGCCAGCACTCGCTTCCACTTACCTCAGCCAGATCCCGTATGGTGCGCGCGCACGCTCCTGCCCGCTCTTAAAGGGGCGGCGCGCGCTTCGGACTTTGATGAAGCATCAGGCCGTGAGTATCCTGGACTATAAGAGGGGTCCAGCCCCCTGCTTCGATGCCTAAGCGTTGTTGTTGTTGTTTCCCTAGTTTGTCTATGCAATGGTCTCCTAGTGTGTTCCTGTTCCTGTTCCTTGCATTCCATACCGTCCTGGTCGATTACGCTCATGACATGGACCCCGCTCGTCGATTCAAGACCATGACGACGTCTCAAGAGATGCGGGCGGATATGCTAGACCTCCGGTCTCGACAGGATCGACTCCTCCAGGCGTTGAACATTCTTGCATGTCTGCAGGAGGCACAAGCTGCCGTTCCTCCTACTACACCTCCTGGCAGTGTTGATCCTCAGACTTCACCTCTTGGCAGTGTTGACCCGCGTGTTTCTTTGCCACTTCCGGACCGCTGTGATGGAGACGCAAGTACCTGTCATGGATTTTTGAATCAGTGCCAGATGCACTTCATTCTGTATAGTAGGACATTTTCGTCTGATGGCGCAAGGGTCGCTTTCATCATCTCTCTCCTTACTAGCAAGCCTCTTGCATGGCCAGTGGCGGATTATCATTAGTGCGGTTCGGGCGGCCGCCCGGGGCCCGAGGCTCCCAGGGGGCCCATAGCCACCCTAACCCCCTCATGCCCAGTGGCGTTGCTAGCACCGGAGGGAGCCCAGGTGCCAGGACCGCACCTGTTATGAGACGAGGGGAGCTTCGCTCCTACTTAGCAGCCGGGGTCTGTGCTGCTTTAGAAGCTCCCCCTCCAGCCCCCCTTCCCTGCTCTAAACATCTCTCCTCCTGCTGCTAGCTGTCGGGACATGGGGGAGGGGAGACTGTCGGCGGGCTCTGTGTTGGGCTGTGAGCAGGAGAAGAGCTGCAGTGAAGACTCACAAATATCCTACATAAAAGGTAAGTGCATGTGTGTTTACAATGTGTACTTTATATGTGTACAATGTGCATACTTGTGTGTATTTTATATGTGTATAATGTGCATACTCGTGTGTACTTTATATGTGTACAATGTGCATACTCGTGTGTGTCTGTGATGTGTATAATGTGCATACTCGTGTGTCTGTGATGTGTATAATGTGCATACTCGTGTGTGTCTGTGATGTGTATAATGTGCATACTCGTGTGTGCGTGTATGTATATATATATATGCATTTTTGCTGCAGAAAATGGTGCATATTTTGCTGCGTTTTTCTCAATGTTGGGGGATGGTGACGTCTCCTCTGAAAAAACGCATCAATTCAGTCCACTTTCCGCAGCAGAAATTGACATGCTGCAGTGCCAGAAATACGCACCGCAGGACAAAATGTCTGGTCGGAAATTTTACGCAGCGTCTGGATGAGATTTGGTAAATCTCACTCACTTTGCTGCTACCGTATTCTGCGTATTTTCCGGCCGGAAAATACGCAGCAATTCCGTTAAGTGTGGACAAGCCCTAATACAGTAGCAGCAGAGTAGATTAGATGTGAACAATTCTCATCACACGCTGCGTAAATGATAAGTGGGGAAAAAAAAGCTCAGAAATTGACATGTGGTGCGGTTTTTTACTCCGCAGCATGTCAATTATATTTGCGTAAACGCTGCTCATTTGTTTCGGGTTTTCCCCATTTAATTCAATGGGGAGGTAAAACCTGCAACAGATAGCAGATGTTATGTAAAAACACAATTTAGAAAAAATAAAAATCTTATACTTGCCCAGAACTCTGTTTCTTCGTCCGGGCCAGCCTCCTGGGATGAAGTTTCACCCCATGTGACCGCTGCAGCCAATCACAGGCCAATCACAGGCTGCAGCAGTCATATGGGATAAAATGTCATCCCAGGGCTGCAATGTAGCGACGCTGTGTAGCACTATATACAAGGGGGGGAACGCTGTGTGGCACCATATATAAGGGGGGGGGAGCGCTGTGTGGCACTATATATAAGGGGGAGTGCTGTGTGATGCTATCTATAGGGGGCTGTGTGACGCTCTCTACAGGGGGTTGTGTGTGTGTGGCGCTATCTACAGGGGGGTGTGTGTGTGGCTCTATCTACAGGGGGTGTGTGTGTGTGTGGCTCTATCTACAGGGCGGTGTGTGTGGCTTTATCTACAGGGGGGTGTGTGTGTGGCTCTATCTACAGGGTGTGTGTGTGTGTGTGTGGCTCTATCTACAGGGCGGTGTGTGTGGCTTTATCTACAGGGGGGTGTGTGTGGCGCTGTCTACATGGGGGGTTGGCGCTGTGTCCCTGCACAGTGTGATACTGTCAGTATGTAGGGACACAGCCCTGTGAAAGGGGAATCGTAACACCTATTTGTTAATGCTTGTACAAAAAGGTAGCGTTAGCAATAGTTACGGTGCGGCAGGGTGGCGGTGGAGAAGGGGGGGCCCAAGTTTGGGTAACAGCCCAGGGCCCATGGTCTTCTTAATCCGCCACTGTTCATGGCCGAACCTAATCTGGGAGAGACAAGGACCAGAGACCCGTGACTTTCAGGGCTTCCTCCGGACTTTTCGGATGGTGTTTGAGGAGCCTGGACGGGTCTCATCTGCAGCGGCCTCTTTGATTAACCTACGCTAAGGAGACACCTCCGTGAGTGAGTACGCCATCCACTTCTGCACACTGGCGGGAGAGCTGTTATGGAGCAATGAGGCTCTGGTGGCTGCATTCTGGCATGGACTGGCTCCTAAAATGAAGGACGAATTTACCGCTCGAGATCTGCCGCCTACCCTGGATGACCTCATCCTTCTATCCGCCCAGATTGATATACAAATCCGAGAACGCCTCCAAGAGGTTAGTCGGGAAAGAGGCCTTCCCATTCTGGCTCCTACTTTGCAGCAACCCCTGCTGTCCCAAAGCCTAGAGTTGCTAGGAGTGACAACCTTGGGTAAGAAAGGACTTCCGTCTAAATTGTCTATACCTGTGACCATAGTGTCCGGCGAGAGAACGCATCAGATCTCTGCGTATCTGGACTCTGGATCCGCTGATAATTTCATCCGTAGAGACCTGGTGAACCTTCTTAAATTACCCACCACCCCCCTGGAGAGGCCGTTGACAATTGCTTCAGTAAACGGACTACCTCTGCCAGACCCAGTTATAGCTGTGACCAAGCCGCTGAGGCTCCAAGTAGGGGCCCTACACTCCGAAATTCTGCCTTTCTATGTCCTGCCCAAAGCTGATAACCCTGTGTTGCTGGGCCTGCCCAGTGGGTCCACAAACCTTACGTGACATACTCACTGCCGCTCTGCTCTGCAGCGGCTTCTGGCATGCGCATGCGTGCTCTCGCCCGGCCTTAACGTGCCAGCGCGCCCACATGAATAGAGTTACTATTTAGCCCTAATCACTCTGGACAATAAGAGGGGTTCTACCCTTCCACTTATTGCTTGAGCATTGTTTGTATACCTATGTTAGTCTTGCAAATGGTACATTAGTGGTATCCTGTTCCCAGTGTTCCTGTGTCCTGCTACCTGTATCCTCTGTCCCGTGCTGTATTTGTTCCTGTGCTGTCTCTAGTGTTGGAGTCGTGTTGTGCCGTCTATAACCCCTGCATGACTGTATACGGCCTCTTAGGCTGTCATCTGCGGCCTGCAGGACACCGTAGCTCCCTCAGGAGAGGAGCGAGCAGGCTGAAGAATAAGCGGCAAGGTGCTAGAAGTGGCTCTACTACGGAACCCCGGCTCTGGGGAAGCCCCTGACATCACTGTCTATGTGGGTGTGTGGCAGTATCTACAGAGGGCACTGTGGCAATATCTACGGGTAGCTCTCTGGCAGTATCTACAGAGGGCACTGTGGCATTATCTACGGGTAGCTCTCTGGCAGTATCTACAGAGGGCACTGTGGCATTATCTACGGGTGGCTGTCTGGCAGTATCTAGAGAGGACACTGTGACATTATCTACAGGTGGGTGTGTGGCAGTATCTGCAGAGGGCACTGTGGCATTATCTAATGATGGGTGTGTGGCAGTGTAACGGCTTCTGCACCGTTCCCCGCCGTCCCCACGGCCTCTGCTCCGGTTCTGGCGCACTCCAACACCAGCTTACAATGCCTGCCGCCTGCCTTGACCTATTGCTGCCATACCCATTACGATGTCTGCTGCCTGCCATGACCTATTGCTGCCATACCCGTTACGACGTCTGCCGCCTGCCTTGACCTATTGCTGCCACACCTGTTACGACGTTTGCTGCCTGTCCTGACTTCTGCCTATCCATCCGACCGCCTCTACCCGCTGTGCCAAGCGTTGCCTGGATTCCAAGCACCATCTCCCAGACGACACCGAGGATCCACGAACAAACCGGTGAGAACAGTTATAGGTTGAACAAGCCATGGATCCCCTTGACACAGCCCTGCCTGACACGGCTGATATGGCTCAGGAGCTTTCTAGACAACGAGTCTGCCAAGATCAGCTGTTTCAGCTACTGCAGAATGTATCCACTCGTTTGAACGAACTAGCGCCTCCGGCGCCTCCAATACCACCACCACCACCACCGCAAGGTCCTGTCTACAGTCCTGGACTACACCTACCTACGCCTGCCTGCTATGAGGGAGACCCCAAGACCTGCAGGGGATTTGTTAACCAATGCACCATCCACTTTGTAGTCATGGCACATCATTTTTTCCTCAGACCGGGCTAAGGTGGTCTAGATCCTGTCCCTGCTGTCTGGTGAAGTGCTGGCTTGGGCATCGCCCTTGTGGGAGAGAAACGACCCCATCATGTACAACATTCAGAACTTTCTCTCCACGTTTAAAAGGGTGTTTGAAGAACCGGGTTGAGCCTCTTCTGCAGCTTCCTCTCTACTCAAGCTCCGGCAAGGAACCTCCACTGTAGGCCAATACGGCATTCAATTCCGCACCTTGGCTACTGAACTCCAGTGGAATAATGAGGCTTTGGTATCGACCTTCTGGGAGGGTCTGGCGGGCCGAATCAAGGATGAACTTGCTGGCCGAGACCTTCCACCGTCCTTGGATGACTTGATTACTCTAGCTAATCGTATAGATATACGTTTTCGTGAGCGACAACGAGAATCTGCTCGAGGCAATCGGACATCACGGTTGGCACAAACCTTCCAAAGACCTCTTCTGGCCTCATCTTCCTCCCGGTCGGACGAACCCACGCAGGTGGAGAGAACAAGACTCACGCCCGAGGAACGCCAGAATAGACGCAAGTTAAATTTATGTTTGTATTGTGGTGGAAAAACGCACTTCCTCAAAGACTGTCCAGTGAGGCCGGAAAACTCCAACGCCTAGGGCAAGTAGGAGAGGCTACCCTAGGTGGAATACCTTCCTCTCAGAAGATGACCATACCAGCGAAGCTGTCCTTTGCAGGAACCACTTTCGACATTTAAGCCTTCCTAGATTCCGTATCCGCTGGGAATTTTCTGTGCCAGTCCTTGGTAAATCGCTACCAAATCCCAGTGCAAAGACTAACCAAACCGTTATCCATTGCTTCTGTAGATGGGAGGCTTCTGCATGAAACTATTTATCTCGTCACTGAGCCCATTCTCCTGTTAACTGGGGCACTGCACCAGGAACGTATCTCCTTCTATGTGTTAAAGAACTCTCTGAACCCTTTGCTTCTGGGTCTACCGTGGTTGCAGAAGCACTCTCCCGTTATTGACTGGACTGGAGGTCAAATTACCCGTTGGAGTGACTTCTGTCACCAACATTGTCTACAATCTATTTGCCCACCCATGCCTCAGTCTACAGAACCCAACTCAGCAGGACTTCCTACTCCATACAAAAGCTTCTCTGATGTCTTCTGTAAACAACAAGCTGAATCGCTGCCTCCTCACAGGCCATACGACTGTGCCATAGACCTGGTCCCCAACGCCACGCCTCCCAGAGGTCGAGTCTATTCTTTGTCCTTGCCCGAGACTGAGGCCATGTCTCGGTATGGCCAAGAAAATCTGGAGAGAGGATCCGTAAGTCCTCCTCTCCTGCCTGTGCAGGGTTTTTCTTTGTGGGAAAAAAAGACGGCTCCCTGCGTCCTTGTATTGATTACCGAGGATTGAATAATATCACGTTAAAGAACAAGTTCCCGTTACCATTGATCTCAGAACTCTTTGACCATCTACAGGGGGTGAAAATCTACACCAAACTAGACCTTCGTGGAGCCTATAATCTCATCCGTATCTGCGAGGGAGACGAATGGAAAACCGCCTTCAATACTCGTGATGGGCATTTTGAATACCTTGTCATGCCCTTCGGACTTTGTAATGCTCCTGAGGTTTTTCAGGCCTTTGTTAATGACATTTTTCGGGATCTGTTGTACAGCTGTGTGGTGGTATACCTAGACGACATTTTAATCTTTTCTCCCAATATTTAAACTCATCGTGTGCATGTGCGCCAAGTGTTACAGCGTCTGCGAGAGAACTCTCTGTTTGCCAAGCTAGAGAAATGCCTCTTCGAGAAAACCAGCCTGCCTTTCCTGGGGTATGTCATTTCCGACCAGGGTCTTCAAATGGATCCAGCCAAGCTGTCCTCAATTCTCAACTGGCCTCGTCCGCAAGGACTCAAAGCTGTCCAATGCCTGCTGAGATTCGCAAATTATTACTGCCAGTTTATTCCTCATTTCTCCTCTATGACAGCTCCTATTTCTGCTCTGACCAAAAAGGGGGTTAATGCCAAAGACTGGACCACGGAGGCCGAAGCCACATTCCAAGCTCTTAAAGCTGCCTTCTCGGGGCGTGGCTAGGCGCGCAGCGGGAGCAGTCACATGGTTCGATAGCTCTGCACTGAACCCATGTCCTCATCATCCTGCAGATATTATACCTGGGCTAAACTTACCTCATAGTGGCACTGAAGTACCTGGCGATACGAGGAGGACGGTATGGGACCTACGCGTGGGCAATCGGTGACTAAATAGCTCCAGGAATATGCTAGGGGAGAGGGGCAAGATGGCGGCCGCTCCCCTCTGCCTCCGCGTGCTCGTAGATCTCATGGTGCGGCTAAATCTGCAGCTGCAGGCGCTTCAACAGCGGGAGAGACTGCACCCACCCTACAGGAAGTCTCTGAGATGTTGCTCCAAGCCATCTCGTCCTGCAAAACTTTGTTGACAGGTAAGCTGGAAGAGGTCAGAATTGATATAGGCCTGCTTAGGCAGGATATGCATAATCTGCGTGAGAGATTGACACATGCTGAGGAACGTATATCGGGTGTGGAAGATAGAGTGGCACCTGTACCGGAGGCGATTGCGGCATTAGAGACTGCGGCTGAACTCTGGAAGAAAAAATCCGACGATTTAGAAAACTGGCTGCGACGAAATATCCTCAGAGTCCTAGGTTTACCGAAGAAGGTGGAGGGTCAGAACCCGATAGAATTCATCTTAAAATGGCTGCGTGATTTATGCGTTTTTTTCTGCTGCGTTTGCTGTGGAGCGGGGAAACAGAGTTCCGGCGAGACCGTTACATTATCTACAGAGGGCACTGTGGCATTTTCTACGGATGGCTGTCTGGCAGTATCTACAGAGGGCACTGTGGCATTATCTGCAGGTGGGTGTGTGGCAGTATCTGCAGAGGGCACTGTGGCATTATCTATAAGTGGGTGTGTGGCAGTATCTACAGAGGGAACTGTGGCATTATCTACGGGTGGCTCTCTGGCAGTATCTACAGAGGGCACTGTGGCATTATCTATGGGTGGCTGTCTGGCAGTATCTGCAGAGGGCACTGTGGCATGATCTACGAGTGGCTGTCTGGCAGTATCTACAGAGGGCACTGTCACATTATCTACGGGTGGGTGTCTGGCAGTATCTACAGAGGGCAATGTGGCATTATCTACGGGTAGGTGTGTGGCAGTAGCTGCAGAGGGCACTGTGGCATTATCTATAAGTTGGGTGTGTGGCAGTATCTACAGAGGGCACTGTGGCATTATTTACGCGTGGCTCTCTGGCAGTATCTGCAGAGGGCACTGTGGCATTATCTATGGATGGCTGTCTGGCAGTATCTACAGAGGGCACTGTGGCATTATCTATGGGTAGGTGTGTGGCATTATCTTCAGTGGGCACTGTGGCATTATCTGTTATGGAATCACTGGTTGCACATTTCCCAAAAGGCTGCTGGCTGAAAAATAAGCGTCAGGGTGCTAGAAGTGGCTCTGCTCCGGAAGCCCGGTTCTGGGGAAACCCCTGACATCCCCGTCTATATACAGTATGGACAGTGATGTCAGGGGCCTCCCCAGACCCGGAGTCGCAAAGCATAGCCTATACTAGCGTCATATATGGACAGTGATGTCAGGAGCATAGCTGGAATTCCAGGCAGAGTGCTAGAAGCGGCTCTGCTCCGGGACTCAAGGCCCTGGGCAAGCCTCTGACATCACTGTGACGTCAGGGGCTCGTCCTGCATAGGAATCCCCGGTCAAAGCATAGGCAACACTCTGGCTGGGGATTACACTCCTAGAGGGAGCCCCAATGGAGCTATCTACTGGTGCGGCATTATATCTACTGAGGGCACTGTGGCATTATCTACGTGTGGCTGTCTGGCAGTATCTACAGAGGGCACTGTGGCATTATCTACGGAAGGCTGTCTAGCAGTATCTACAGAGGGCACTGTGGCATTATCTACGGGTGGGTGTCTGGTAGTATCTACAGAGGGCACTGTAGCATTATCTACGTGTGGCTGTCTGGCAGTTTCTACTGAAGGCACTGTGGCATTAACTACGGGTGGCTGTGTGGCAGTATCTACAGAGGGCACTGTGGCATTATCTACGGGTGGCTTTCTGGCAGTATCTGCAGAGGGCACTGTGGCATGATCTACGGGTGGCTGTCTGGCAGTATCTACAGAGGGCACTGTGGCATTATCTACGGGTGGGTGTCTGGTAGTATCTACAGAGGGCACTGTAGCATTATCTACGGGTGGGTGTGTGGCAGTATCTTCAGAGGGAACTGTGGCATTGTCTATAAGTGGGTGTGTGGCAGTATCTACAGAGGGCACTGTGGCATTATCTACGGGTGGCTCTCTGGCAGTATCTGCAGAGGGCACTGTGGCATTATCTACGGATGGCTGTCTGGCAGTATCTACAGAGGGCACTGTGGCATTATCTATTGGTGGGTGTGTGGCATTATCTACAGAGGGCACTGTGGCATTATCTATGGGTGGGTGTGTGGCATTATCTACAGCGGGCACTGTGGCATTATCTGTTATGGAATCACTGGTTGCGCATTTCCCAAAAGGCTGCTGGAGACTGTCGGGAGTAAGCGTGCAAATAAGACCGCAACCCCTAATCCGTCACAACTCTGATGGACAGAGTCTAAGGCTACTCTGAGTTATTTGCCAGAGCCCACCGCAAGGCGGGATGGTTTATGCTGCAGAGAGCCCAGGTTGTTCTAACAGAGATCAGTGTTGGATAAGGGGGGCAGTGCAGGCAATACCTGAACAGGTAACTAGACAGCCCGAGGGTAACAGAAAGTCCCAAAGAGAGCGAGTGGACATCAGGAACAGCAGAAGCCAGAACCAGCCAGATAATGTCTCCTGCTCTCTGTACCTTTATTTAAAACTAGCATAGTAGGCGCGGAGCGGGGGATGTGGCGGGGCAATGGGAGGGCCAGAAAATAAAATATTACAGCGCTGGAATCAAGAGGACACCAGGAACAAGGGGAGGAATGTGGTTTAAAAATGACAAAACATGACGGTTTCTCATTAGGGCGAGCACCCATACAAATCAGTGAAGGGTAACTAAACGTTCCACAAACTTCTGACACGTCAAAGTGACATGTCAGAAGATTTAATTGTAGGGGATCCAACACTGAGACCCCCACCAATCCTAAAACGAAGCGGCAGAAGAGCTCCTTTGAGAGCTGAGCAGCTTAATTTCTGTTCATCTTTTTCCGGAATGCCGATGTATCGGAGTACGGGTTCATAGACTTTCTATTGAGTCCGCACTCAGATATACTGATTTCCGGAAAAAGCCGAACACTTCTGCCGCTTAGTTTTAGCGATTGGTGGGGGTCTCAGTGCTAGGACCCCCTCCAATAAAAGCTTCTGAAATGTCACTATGACACGTCAGAAGTTTGTCGGAAGTTTAGTTACCCTTTAAGAATTTACATAACATAAGACAGAATGGCAATCCCACCAACAAAATGGATGACATTCGTTTAAATATTGGAAACTTTATTAATATTTAACAATGGCATCCTTTACACCAAAAGACATTACAAGACCACATGACACCTGAACATTCCATGACATCACTAGGTCACATGACACCTGAACATTCCATGACATCACAAGATCACATCACACCTGAACATTCCATGACATCACAATTATGTACTTGGTGTATGAAGACCATAGACTATTGGACGGCTCATTTTTACATGAAGAGACTGAAGACCTGAGGAGAGCTCTCCGCGTGACCAGCACCAAGAAAGGAAGAGAAGTCCTCCAGGTATGTAGGGAAGTTATACACCCGACATTTATGAGCTGACATATGTCCGTGCTGAGGAGATTCCAGGATCTGAACTTTCTCTATGACCATATGACCGGCGTTTCATCTACCAGTACCGGAGTATTGATTGATATCTTCTACGTCTGCTATGAGCAGGGGAAGATTTGCTCCATATTTTGTGCCAATTTCTGCCATAAGTGATGCTAAATATTTTGGTCTATGAGGGGCCCCGCTCCCGCTCTCTCCCGCTCCCGCTGTGAAACCCCGCTTACTTTTCTTGTCACTTATAAAAGTGGTGAAATCTGTGAAAAGCTGCAACTATGGCACAAATATGGCGTGCACCATAATGTGACTTTTTAAACGCCATAAAAGTGGCGTAGAGCATTTGATAAGTTTCCCTCACTGGATTATTCATGTCTATTATTGTGTATATATGTAATTACATATTTATTCTGGGTGATATATATACTGGTTGATATGTATACTGGATGATATGTATACTGGGTGATATGTATACTGGGTGATATGTATACTGGGTGATATATATACTGGGTGATATGTATACTGGGGGATATGAATAGTGGGTGATATGTATACTGGGTGATATGTTCACTGGGTTATATGTATACTGGATGATATGTATACTGTGTGATATGTATACTGGGTTATATGTATACTGGGTGATATATATACTGGGTGATATATATACTGGGTGATATGTATACTGGGTGATATGTATACTGGATGATATATATACTGGGTGATATGTATACTGGGTGATATGTATACTGGATGATATATATACTGGGTTATATGTATACTGGGTGATATGTATACTGGGTGATATGTATTCTGGGTGATATGTATACTGGGTTATATGTATACTGGGTGATATATATATACTGGGTGATATGTATACTGGGTGATATGTATACTGGATGATATATATACTGGGTTATATGTATACTGGGTGATATGTATACTGGGTGATATGTTAACTGGGTGATATGTATACTGGGTAATATGTATACTGGGTGATATGTATACTGGGTGCTATATATTCTGGTTAATATGTTCACTGGATGATATGTATACTGGGTGATATGTATACTGGATGATATGTACATTTGGTGATATCTGTACTGGATGATATGTATACTGGGTTATATGTATACTGGGTTATATGTATACTGGATGATATATATACTGGATTATATGTACACTGGGGGATATGTAGACTGGGGGACATGTACACTGGGTGATATGTACACTGGGTGATATGTATAATGGGTGATATGTACACTGGGTAATATGTATACTGGATGATAGGTATAATGCGTGATATGTATACTGAATGATATGTATACTGGGTGATATGTATACTGGGTGATATGTATACTGGTTGATATGTATACTGGGTGATATGTATACTGGGTGATATGTATACTGGATGATATGTATACTGGGTGATATCTATACTGGATGATATGTATACTGGGTGATATGTATACTGGATGATATGTATACTGGGTGATATGTATACTGGGTGATATGTATACTGGGTGATATGTATACTGGATGATATGTATACTGGGTGATATCTATACTGGATGATATGTATACTGGGTTATTTGTATACTGGGTTATATGTATACTGGATGATATGTATACTGGATTATATGTACACTGGGGGATATGTAGACTGGGGGATATGTACACAGGGTGATATGTATACTGGATTATATGTATACTGGATGATATGTATACTGGATGATATGTATACTGGGTGATATGTACACTGGATGATATTTACATTGGGTGATATCTATACTGGATGATATGTATACTGGGTTATATGTATACTGGGTTATATGTATACTGGATGATGTGTATACTGGATTATATGTACACTGGGGGATATGTACACTGGGGGATATGTACACTGGGTGATATGTATAATGGGTGATATGTATACTGGGTAATATGTATACTGGATGATATGTATACTTCGTGATATGTATTCTGGATGATATGTATACTGGGTGATATGTATACTGGGTGATATGTATACTCGTTTATATGTATACTGGGTGATATGTATACTGGGGGTTTGTTGTGAACATAAAACTGAATTGTGTTTTTTTTTCTTCTAGAACAGAAAATCTCATCAAATCAAAAGATTAAAGACACAAAGACATCAACTCAAGACTAAGACACAATCTCAAGACTAAAACACAATCTCAAGACTACGACACGATCTCAAGAATAAGACACAATCTCAAGAATAAGACACAATCTCAAGACTACGACACAATCTCAAGAATAAGACACAATCTCAAGAATAAGACACAATCTCAAAAATAAGACACAATCTCAAGACTAACACACAATCTCAAGACTACGACACAATCTCAAGAATAAAACACAATCTCAAGAAGAAGACTCAATCTCAAGAATAAGACACAATCTCAATACTAAAACACAATCTCAAGACTACGACACAATCTCAAGACTACGACACAATCTCAAAACTAAGACACAATCTCAAAACTACGAAACAATCTCAAGAATAAAACACAATCTCAAGAATAAGACACAATCTCAAGAATAAGACTCAATCTCAAGAATAATACACAATCTCAAGAATATTACTCAATAACAAGAATAAGACACAATCTCAAGAATAAGACACAATCTCAAGAATAAGACACAATCTCAAGAATATTACTCAATAACAAGAATAAGACACAATCTCAAGAATAAGACACAATCTCAAGAATAAGACACAATCTAAAGAATAAGAGACAATCTCAAGAATAAGACACAATCCCAAGAATAAGACTCAATCTCAAGAATAGGACACAATCTCAAGACTACGACACAATCTCAAGAATAAGACAGAATCTCAAGAATAAGACTCAATCTCAAGAATAAGACACAATCTCAAGAATAAGACACAATCTCAAGAATAAGACACAATCTCAAGAATAAGACACAATCTCAAGAATAAATCACAATCTCAAGAATAAGACAATCTCAAGACTACGACACAATCTCAAGAATAAGACACAATCTCAAGATTAAGACACAATTTCAAGAATAAGACTCAATCTCAAGAATAGGACACAATCTCAAGACTACGACACAATCTCAAGACTACGACACAATCTCAAGAATAAGACACAATCTCAAGAATAAGACACAATCTCCAGAATAAGACACAATCTCAAGACTAAGACACAATCTCAAGACTACGACACAATCTCAAGAATAAGACACAATCTCAAGAATAAGACTCAATCTCAAGAATAAAACACAATCTCAAGAATAAGACACAATCTCAAGACTAAGACACAATCTCAAGACTACGACACAATCTCAAGAATAATACACAATCTCAAGAATAAGACTTAATCTTAAGAATAAGACACAATCTAAAGAATAAGACACAATCTCAAGAATAAGACACAATTTCAAGAATAAGACTCAATCTCAAGAATAGGACACAATCTCAAGACTACGACACAATCTCAAGACTACGACACAATCTCAAGAATAAGACACAATCTCAAGAATAAGACACAATCTCCAGAATAAGACACAATCTCAAGACTAAGACACAATCTCAAGACTACGACACAATCTCAAGAATAAGACACAATCTCAAGAATAAGACTCAATCTCAAGAATAAAACACAATCTCAAGAATAAGACACAATCTCAAGACTAAGACACAATCTCAAGACTACGACACAATCTCAAGAATAATACACAATCTCAAGAATAAGACTCAATTATAAGAATAAGACACAATCTCAAGAATAAGACACAATCTCAAGACTACGACACAATCTCAAGACTACGACACAATCTCAGGAATAAGACACAATCTCAAGAATAAGACACAATCTCAAGAATAAGACACAATCTCAAGAATAAGACACAATCTCAAGAATAAGACTCAATCTCAAGAATAAGACACAATCTCAAGACTACGACACAATCTCAAGAATAAGACACAATCTCAAGAATAAGACACAATCTCAAGAATAAAACACAATCTCAAGACTAAAACACAATCTCAAGACTACGACACAATCTCAAGAATAAGACACAATCTCAAGAATAAGACACAATCTCAAGAATAAGACACAATCTCAAGACTACGACACAATCTCAAGAATAAGACACAATCTCAAGAATAAGACACAATCTCAAAAATAAGACACAATCTCAAGACTAAGACACAATCTCAAGACTACGACACAATCTCAAGAATAAAACACAATCTCAAGAAGAAGACTCAATCTCAAGAATAAGACACAATCTCAATACTAAAACACAATCTCAAGACTACGACACAATCTCAAAACTAAGACACAATCTCAAAACTACGAAACAATCTTAAGAATAAAACACAATCTCAAGAATAAGACACAATCTCAAGAATAAGACTCAATCTCAAGAATAAGACACAATCTCAAGAATATTACTCAATAACAAGAATAAGACACAATCTCAAGAATAAGACACAATCTCAAGAATATTACTCAATAACAAGAATAAGACACAATCTCAAGACTAAGACACAATCTCAAAACTACAAAACAATCTCAAGAATAAGACACAATCTCAAGAATAAGACACAATCTCAAGAATATTACTCAATACCAAGAATAAGACACAATCTCAAGAATAAAACACAATCTCAAGAATAAGAGACAATCTCAAGAATAAGACTCAATCTCAAGAATAAGACACAATCTCAAGAATAAGACACAATCTCAAGACTACGACACAATCTCAAGACTACGACACAATCTCAAGAATAAAACACAATCTCAAGAATAAGACACAATCTCAAGAATAAGACAGAATCTCAAGAATAAGACTCAATCTCAAGAATAAGACACAATCTCAAAACGACGACACAATCTCAAGAATAAGACAGAATCTCAAGAATAAGACACAATCTCAAGAATAAAACACAATCTCAAGACTAAGACACAATCTCAAGACTACGACACAATCTCAAGAATAAGACACAATCTCAAGAATAAGACTCAATCTCAAGAATAAGGCACAATCTCAAGAATAAGACACAATCTCAAGAATAAGACACAATCTCAAGACTACGACACAATCTCAAGAATAAGACACAATCTCAAGAATAAGACTCAATCTCAAGAATAAGACACAATCTCAAGACTACGACTCAATCTCAAGAATAAAACACAATCTCAGGAATAAGACAATCTCAAGAATAAGACACAATCTCAAGAATAAGACACAATCTCAAGACTACGACACAATCTCAAGACTACGACAATCTCAGGAATAAGACACAATCTCAAGAATAAGACTCAATCTCAAGAATAAGACACAATCTCAAGACTACGACTCAATCTCAAGTATAAAACACAATCTCAAGAATAGACACAATCTCAAGACTAAGACACAATCTTAAGAATAAAACACAATCTCAAGAATAAGACTAAATCTCAAGAATAAGACACAATCTCAAGACTACGACACAATCTCAAGAATAAGAGACAGTCAGGAAATCATGGGAAGATTAAGACGTCATCACTAGACAGAGATCAGGTTAGAATAAAGGTGTTCTCCCATAATCAACATTCATCCCTTATCCTACAGGACGGGTGATAGATATCTGATGGCTGGAAGTGCGAGCGCTGGGACCCCAGTGATCCCTAGAACGTAGGTCTATGTTTCCCCTGTGTACATGGAGTGTCAGTGCACATGCGTGACCACCGCCCCACTCACTGTCTACCGGACGGAGACCTCCGAGTTGCTCCATTGTCTGTCCTAACCTTAGTATAGCCGGGAAGGCGTACTCTGCAGTGAGAGGACAGGGAGCAGGGCTATGTCTCCATTTGGAGTGTCCGTATTGGACTTGGGAGACAGTTTTAGCTTCGTCCATTTTCTGGGCAGTGAATGGAGCAGTGGTCACTCCTGTGAACTATCGCTCCATTCACACAGGGGACTCGGGGACCTGCGTTCCTGTAAACGCTGGGGTCCTAGCGCTCGCACCTCCAGCCATCAGACATCACACAATTTTGTTTGTGGGAAAACACCTTTTAGATTTGGAGGGTTCCTTCTTTTAGATTGTAAGCTCCTAGGAGCAGGGCTTAAGATTTGGTGGAACCCTTAGGAAATGGTGGGATCCTCTCTTTAGCGTTAGGCGTCCTGGTAATAATTAATTGTGAACTGTCGGAGAGGATTCCTTTCGTTACATTGTAATGAAGACGTGTCACATTGTATTGGATGTTATAACCAGACTCTGCTTTATGTCCAGATGCAGTAGGCAGACGATCGATCTGATCCAGGGTGATCTCCGATCGCCACATATGGGGTCAGGAAGGAATTATTTTTCCCCTTAGAGACAGATCTCTGGGGGTTTTCTTCGCCTTCCTCTGGATCACTGGGTTGTGGCTCTTACCTCAGGACCTTACAATGAGAATTGTGCTTTGTGACAATCGCTGGGCGGTCAGATTGACTGTCACCAGGAGTTTACACCCCCCAGGTCCTGAATTAAGAGCCACAACTCTCATCATTTAATAAAATAGAGAAAGTCATTCTTTTTATGACACTTCTGCTTATTGCTAAAAACCACCGTCTCTCGTGTCGTTATTCTCCGGGATTCTTCCATAACACGGGTGTAATATAATAGAGGAGGGGGCAGATTTATGTAGACCAGCGTTCCATAGACCAGTCTGAAACAGAAGTGTCTCGGAGTGAAGCGCGGCCACATTTCTAGAAGGTCCAGGTCTTGGAATAAATTTGGCGCATTTTGGTCTGTCTTAGGCCTCGTTTACACGAGCGTGATATGTGATATGCGTGCTTTTCACGCGTGTCGTACGGACCTATGTAAGTCTATGGGGCAGTGCAGACAGTCCGTGAGTGAGTCCGCTGAAAAAAACTCACCACATGTCCTATATTTGTGCACTGTTCGCGCCTCACGCACCCATTGAAGTCAATGGGTGCGTGAAAATCACGCCGGTCACACGGAAGCACTTCCGTGGGACGAGCGTGATTCGCGCAACAGCTGTCAAACTCTGAATGTAAACAGAGAAGCACCATGTGCTTTTCTGTTTACAAACATCCAAACGGAGTGTCATAATGATGGCGGCTGCGAGAAAATCTCGCAGCCGCACATCATACGCTGATGACACACGGAGCTGTTATGTGCCTTTTGCGCACGCAAAACGCCGCGTTTTTTCCAAAGTGTCTCGGAGTAAAGCGCGGCCACATTTCTAAGAGGTCCAGGTCTCTGAATAAATTTGGCACATTTTGGTCTGTTTTAGAGTCAGGAAAGAAAGCGAAGATTTACTCTACAATCTGCAGCGTTTTCTGTAGTAAGAATTAGTAAATCTGTCAGACCTATGGCGGCCCCGGCCCTTTACAATTAACCCCGTCTAATGTTCAAAAGTAGTGAGAGACTAGAAAAGCTGCAGATTTTATCACAAATAGGGCGCGCGCCAACATTGCGTAATTTCTACACCAGAAAGCGGACGTCATTCCACTGATAAATTCCCTAGGATCATTGGTAACCCCCATATTATCTGGAGCAATCCTCACTCCAACATCCACCACGTCCTGCAGTTTACAATATTCAGCCAAGGATTGCCACCTTTTTACCATAAAATACTGACCAGGGTAAATACGGGCGGTGGTTTTCAGGGGTGGCTTAACACAGAGTTTGGTTTGAGCCCGAAGAAGAGCCACAGGGGCCAGGTTTGAGCAAAACATTTTTCAGCAAAAAACTTCTAATATGTGTAACGTCCGCGGCTGCGGCTCATCGTTCCTACTTACCCCCCCCCCCCCCCCCGACGGCCGCGACCGCAGACTACCTAGTGCTGAGCAACATCTCCTTCCTAGGAGACGCCAGTACTCTGTCATGTCCATGGCTGCGGGCCATCAGCGCCACTCTCCCCATGACAGCCGCAGCCACGAATCGGCGAGCGCTGGACCCAGTCTCCTTCCCAGGAGACGCCAGCAATCGCTTCCACTCACCTCAGCCGGATCCCATAGGGTGCGCGAGCACGCTCGTGCCCACTCTTAAAGGAGCAGTGTGCACACCGGACTTGATGAAGCATTAGGCCGTGAGTACACTGGACTATAAGAGGGGTCCGGCCCCCTGCATTCCGTACTATCATGGTCGAGTACTGTGTTGAGCCAAAGTCGTGCCGGGCCGTATACCACGCCTGACCTGCTTCACCTCGCCTGACTTCTACCTGCTGCCTAGTCCCAGCCGAGCCTGCCTTGCTACTGTCCGAGCTACCATAAGTACCCTATACGAATTATAGACATTGACCTGCGCCCTGTTGGCCAGCTGCCATAACGCCAAGGCGGTACGGCCCAGTGGGTCCACAAACCCTACGTGACAGTACGCTCAGGCCATGTACCCGGCTGGTCGATTCAAGACCATGACGACGTCTCAAGAGATGCGTGCGGATATTCTGGACCTCCAGTCTCGACAGGACCAACTCCTCCAGGCGTTGTTCATTCTTGCACGTCGGCAGGAGGCACAAGCTGCCGTTCCTCCTACTACACCTCCTGGCAGTGTTGATCCTCAGACTACACCTCTTAGCAGTGTTGATCCTCAGAGCTGTAATGGAACAATGAGGCCCTGGTGGCTGCATTCTGGCATGGACTGGCTCCTAAAATTAAGGACGAACTTGCCACTCGAGATCTGCCACCTACCCTTGATGACCTCATCCTTCTGTCCGCCTGGATTAATATACGGTTCCGAGAACGCCTGCAAGAGGTTTGACGGGAGGGAGTCCTTCCCAGCCTGGCTCCTTCTTTGCAGCAACCCCTGCTGTCCTCGGATGTCGATCCTCCTAAGGAGTCTGTGATAATGGACCAGTGTAAGCTATCTACCCAGGAGAGACAACGCAGACGCACGTCTGGACTCTGTCTTAATTGCGGCCGAATTGGCCATCTTGCCCACCAGTGTCTCCAAAGATCCCAAAGCCTAGAGTTGCTAGGAGTGACAACCTTGGGTAAGAAAGGACTTCCCTCTAGATTGTCCATGCCTGTGACTATAGTGTCCGGCAAGAGAACGCATCAGGTCTCTGCGTTTTTGGACTCTGGATCAGCTGCTAATTTAATCCGTAGAGACCTGGTGGACCTTCTTCAATTACCCACCACCCCTCTGGAGAGCCCGTTGACAGTTGTTTCAGTAAATGGACTACCCCTGCCAGACCCAGTTATAGCTGAGACCAAGCCGCTGAGGCTCCAAGTGGGAGCCCTTCACTCCGAACTTCAGCCGTTCTATGTCATATCCAAAGCTGTTAACCCTGTGTTGCTGGGCCTGCCTTGGCTCCGACTGCATGCCCCAGTCCTGGACTTGAATTCTGGAGAGGTTCTCTAGTGGGGCCCTGAGTGTTAAAGCCGTTGCCTGGTGCGGATTAGTTCGGTTCAGCCTTCTCTGCCTCGGACATTGGCAGGATTGCCGGGACATTATGCTGTATTTTCGGACGTCTTCAGCAAGAGGGAGGCAGAGACTTTGTCTCCATATCAGGCGTATGACTGCCCTGTCGAGCTGACTCCTGATGCATCCCTTCCCCGTGGTAGGGTATTTCCTCTCTCCTTGCCAGAGACTCTGTCCATGTCCGCCTATGTAAAAGAGAAAATGGAGAGGGGCGTCATACGAAAATCTTCCTCTCCGGAAGGAGCCGGGTTCTTCTTTGTCAAAAAAAAGGTTGGCTCCCTGCATCCTTGTATTGACTACCGAGGTCTCAACCAGATCACGGTGAATAATAAATATCCATTGCCACTGATCTCTAAACTGTTTGATCGTATACGTGGTGCCAAGATGTTTTCTAAACTAGACCTGCGTGGGGCTTACAACCTAATCCGGATTAGCCAGGGTGACGAATGGAAGACTCCATTTAACACCCGTGATGGACACTATGAGTATCTAGTAATGCCCTTCGGCCTGTGTAATGCTTCCGCGGACTTCCAGGTGTTTGTTAATGACATTTTCTGTGACGTCCTCTATGTTTGTGTTGTAGTCTACCTTGATGATATCGTGATTTTCTCCCCAGATCCGGTGATGCATCAGAGACATGTCCGTCAGGTTCTGCTGCGGTTAAGGGAGAATCGTCTGTACGCCAAGTTGGAGAAGTGCCTGTTTGACAGAGATGCTCTACCCTTCCTGGGCTACATCGTCTCGGCATCTGATTGCTCGTCATTCCTGGTTGCCCACGCTGCCCAAGGACATTATGGACTTTGTTTCTTCCTGTTCAGTATGTGCAGCCAACTAGGTCACTCACTCCAGACCTGCTGGTCTGCTCCAGCCATTGCCTGTGCCCAATGCCCCCTGGCAGCATATAGCTATGGTCTTTAATCCCTTCCCGCTTTGGCCACTTTTGACCTTCCTGACAGAGCCTCATTTTTCAAATCTGACATGTTTCACTTTATGTGGTAATAACGTCGTAATGCTTTTACCTATCCAAGCGATTCTGAGACGGTTTTCTCGTGACACATTGGACTTTATGTTACTGGCAAAATTTGCTCGATATGTTCAGTATTTATTGTGAAAAACACCAAAATGTAGCGAAAAATTGGCATTAGCATTTTTCTCAACTTAAATGTATCTGCTTGTAAGACAGGCAGTTATAACACACAAAATTGTTGCTAACTAACATCCCCCATATGTCTACTTTAGATTGGCATCGTTTTTGAACATCCTTTTATTTTTCTAGGACGTTACAAGGCTTTGAACTTTAGCAGCAATTTCTCACATTTTCAAGAAAATTTCAAAAGGCTATTTTTACAGGGGCCAGTTCAGTTGTGAAGTGGCTTTGAGGGCCTTATATATTAGAAACCCCCAAAAAGTCACCCCATTTTAAAAACTTCACCCACAAAGTATTTAAAACAGCATTTAGAAAATGTCAACCCTTTAAACTTTTCACAGGAATTAAAGCAAAGTAGAGGTGAAATTTACAAATGTCATATTTTACAAATTTCATGTTTTTTTGCAGAAATTTATTTTTAATCCAATTTTCTTTATAACACAGAATGTTTTACCAGAGAAACGCAACTCAATATTTATTGCCCAGGTTCTGCAGTTTTAGGAAATATCCCACATGTGGCCCTAGAGCGCTATTGGACTGAAGCGCCGGCCTGATAAGCAAAGGTGCACCTAGTGGATTTTGGGGCCTTATTTTTATTACAATATATTTTAGGCTCCATGTCAGGTTTGAAGGGCTCTTGCGGTGCCAAAACTGTGGAAATCCCCCAAAAGTGACCCCATTTGGGAAACTACACACCTCAAGGAAATTATCTAGGGGTATAGTGAGCATTTTGACCGTACAGGTTTTTTACAGAAATTATTGGAATTAGGCCGTGAAAATTAAAATCTACATTTTTTCAAAGAAAATGTAGGTTTAGCGATTTTTTTTCACTAGGACTAAAGGAGAAAAAGCACCACAAAATTTGTAAAGCGATTTCTCCCGAGTAAAACAATATCCCACATGTGGTAATAAACCGCTGTTTGGACACACGGCAGGGCTTAGAAGGGATGGAGCCCCATTTGGCTTTTAGAGTTCACATTTAGCAGGAATGGTTTACGGAGGCCATGTCACATTTACTAAACCCCTGAGGGGACAAAACAGTGGAAACCTCCCACAAGTGACCCCATTTTGGAAACTACACCCATTGAGGGGTGTAGTGAGCATTTTGACCCCACAGCTGTTTCATAGAATTTATTAGAATTGGGCAGTGAAAATAAAAACAATCCTCTTTCTTCATTAAGACGTAGCTTTAGTGCAAAATTTTTTGTTTTCTCAACAAATAAAGGAAAAAAAGAACCCAATATTTGTAAAGCAATTTCTCCCGAGTACGGCAATACCCCATATGTGGTCATAAACTGCTGTTTGAGCACACGGCAGGGCTCAGAAGGGAAGGAGCGCCATTTGGAGTGCAGATTTTGCTGAATTGGTTTCTGGGCACCAAAACAGTGGAAACCCCCCAGAAGTAACCACATTTTGGAAACTACACCCCTCAATGCATTCACCTAGGGGTGTAGTAAGCATGTTAACCCCACAGGTGTTTTGTAGAAATCAGCGTGCACTCGATGTTGCAGAGTCAAAATTTTATTTTTTCCATAGATATGCCAATATGTGGTGCCCGGCTTGTGCCACCATAACAAGACAGCTCTCTAATTATTATGCGGTGTTTCCCGGTTTTAGAAACACCCTACATGTGGCCCTAATCTTTTACCTGGACATTCGAGGAGTGAAAAAGCGTACCATGCGACATTGAGGCCTAATTTGGCGATTTACAAAGTATTGGTTCACAACTGCAGAGGTTCAGATGTGAAATAATAAAAAGAAACCCCTGAGAAGTGACCCCATTTGGAAACTGCACCCCTCAAGGCATTTATTAAGGAGTGTAGTGATCATTTTCACCCCACAGGTCTTTTCCATAAATGAATGGGCTGCGGATGGTGCAAATTAAAATTTTATATTTTTCCCTAGATATGCCATTTCAGTGGCAAATATGTCATGCACAGCTTATGCCACTGGAGACACACATCCCAAAAATTGTTAAAAGGGTTCTTCTGGGTATGACGATGCCATATATGTGGAAGTATACAGCTGTTTGGGCACACTGTAGGGCTCAGAGGGGAGGGAGCACCATTTGGCTTTTGGAGCGTTACTGGTGTTTCCATTTATAATGTGGGGGCACATGTAAGCTGGGCAGAGTACATCAGGGGCATAGTCAGGTGGTATAATAATGTGGGGCACATGTAAGCCGGGCAGAGTACATCAGGGGCATAGTCAGGTGGTATAATAATGGGGTAAAAAAAACAATAAGATAATCCTTAGATGTGTGTTATGCTGTGAAGCAATCCTTTCTTATCCCTTTTTTGGTCCACACTCCGCACCTTTGCAGTTTGGGGAATTTTGCTGGGAAAGTGTTGTCCTGGTATAATACGGGCACAGTCGCTTCCAGCGGATATGTTTGGGCCCTCCCCTTCCTGGTTCCCTAATTTTAGGTCCTTGATAAATGTTCCCCTTTGGCCGGCACAACTACATATTTTTTATTTCCTGACTTATTGGAGCCATAACTAATTTTATTTTTCATAGACGTAGTGGTATGGGGGCTGTTTTTTTTGCGGGACGAGCTGTAGTTATTATTGGTACCATTTTGGGGTACATGTGACTTTTTGATCACCTTTTATCCTATTTTTTGGGAGGCCAGGTAAACAAAAAAACGCAATTCTGGCATAGATTTTTTTGTTTTTTTTATACAGCGTTCACCATGCCTTATAAATTACATGTTAACTTTATTCTGCGGGTCAGTACGATTCCGGCGATACCTAATTTATAGAACTTTTTTATGTTTTACAACTTTTTGCACAATAAAACTACTTTTGTAAAAAGAATCAATTTTTTCTGTCGCCAAGTTGTGAAAACCATAACTTTTTAACTTTTTTGTCGACGGAGCTGTATGAGGGCTTGTTTTTTGCAAGACGAGCTATAGTTTTTTTATGTACCATTTTTGGATACGTGCGACTTTTTGATCACTTTTTATTCCAATATTTGTAGGGCAAAGTGTCAAAAAAACAGAAACTCTGGTATCGTTTTTTAAGTTTTTTATTTACGCTGTTCAACGCGTGCAATAAATAATACAATATTTTGATACCTCAGGTTGTTATGGTCGCGGTAATACCAAATACGTATGGTTTATTTTTTTTATTTGATTGTTTTATTTTATTACTTGAAACTTTTATTGTTTTCAAACTTTTATTTTTTTCCCTTTTTTTTTACACTTTTTTATACTTTTTTTTACACTTTTTTATACTTTTTTTTTTCACTTTTTCTCAAGTCCCACTAGGGGACTTGAAGTTCCAACTGTCTGATGTTTTTTTTTCTAATACATCGCACTACCTACGTAGTGCAATGTATTAGATCTGTCAGTTATTCACTGACAGCAAGCCGATTAGGCTTCGCCTCCCGGCGGTGCCTAATCGTCTTCCGTAATGGCAGAGCAGGAGGCCATTGTGTCTCCTGTTGCTATAGCAGCAGTCGCGAGTCCTAATTGCCTGTCAGGGCTGGCGATCTGCTAGTAACCGCTAAGATGCAGCGATCGCTTTCGATTGCTGCATCGAAGGGGTTAATGGCAGGGATTGGAGCTAGCCATAACATACAGCTGACTTCCACCGCTGATGATGCCGGATCAGCTCCTGAGCCAGCGCCATCTTGCCGGCGGCTATGGAAGCCGATCAGGCTCCACCGCCGGGCGGATCTTGACCGGCTTCCGTGCTAGGCAGACCGGGAGGCCAGTATTAGGCCATTGCAGCCACCGGAACCCCGGCAATTTCATTGTTGGGGTTCCGATGAGCTGCAAAAAACTTAAATGCAGCACTCGTGTTTGAGGGCTTCACTTAAGGGGTTAATTACAGCCGGATGTCAGCTGTAAGATACCGCTGAGATCCGGCGATCATGGCACCGGCTCAGCTTCTGAGCCGGTATCAAACATTTGGCGTATGAATATGGCAATTTGCGGGAAGTCATAGCTTTCCATGGCGTACCCATACGGCAAATGTCGGGAAGGGGTTAATACGGACCTGCCTCTCTCTGCCGGATGCAGTACTGTCTGAGTGGTGGTGGATCGATTTTCGTTCCTCTGACCGGTCTTCCTTCTGCTCCTCAGCTGGCCAAGCTGTTCATCCAACACATCTTCCGCCTGCACGGCTTGCCGCAGCATATTGTGTCTGATCGGGGGGTTCAGTTCACCTCGAAGTTCTGGAGAGCCCTCTGCGGACTCCTCTGTGTGAATTTGGACTTTTCCTCAGCCTACCATCTTCAGTCCAATGGTCAGGTCGAGAGGATCAATCAGGTCTTGGAGAACTACCTACGCCACTTCATCTCCAAGCAGCATAATGACTGGGTGCAGCTGCTTCCGTGGGCTGAGTTCTCATATAATAATCACAGCAGCGAGTCCACAAGGAATACACCGTTACACATTGTCTACGGCCAACACCCACAAATTCCTCTCCCGGTGCCTGATACGTCCGAGGTACCTGCAGCTGACTCCACTTTTAGAGACTTCCTGCAGATCTGGCAGCAGACTCGATCCTCCATCCTAATGGCAGTCAAACGCATGAAACGGAAGGCTGACACAAGGAGAAGAAAACCTCATTTTCTCCCTGGCATGAAGGTCTGGCTGTCTTCTAGGAATATTCGACTAAGCGTGCCGTCATGCAAATTTGCTCCAAGGTTCCTCGGACCCTTCGAAATCCTACAGCAGATCAACTCTGTCGCCTACAAGCTTCGGCTCCCTCCTTCCCTCAAGATCCCCAACTTCTTCCATGTCTCCCTCCTGAAGCTGGTGGTACTGAACCGCTATACCAAAACTCCTAGCCCTGCGGTTGCCTCCAGCGGTCCTTCAGACACATTTGGGGTTAAGGAGATCTTGGACACCAAAAGAGTGAGAGGAAAAACCTTTTATTTGGTGTATTGGAGGTGGTTTGGTCCTGAAGAGAGGTCCTGGGAGCAAGAGGAGAACCTTAATGCTCCTACTATTCTGAAAATGTTTCTCTCTCTCTCTGGTCCCAAGAAGAGGGGGCGTAAGAGGGGGGATACTGTCATGTCCGTGGGCCATCAGCGTCACTTTGCCCATGACAGCTGCAGCCACGAGTCAGCGAGCGCTGGCCCCAGTTTCCTTCCCAGGAGCCGCCAGCACTCGCTTCCACTCACCTCAGCCGGTTCCCGTAGGGTGCGCGCGCACGTTAATGCTAGCTCTTAAAGGGGCAGCGTGCGCACTGGACTTTGATGAAGCATCAGGCCGTAAGTACCCTGGACTATAAGAGGGGTCCAGCCCCCTGCTTCGATGTCTGAGCTTTGTTGTTGTTTCCCTGTCTATGCAATTGTCTCATAGTGTGAGCCAAAGTCGTGCCATGCTGCATACCATGCCTGACCTGCTTCACCTCGCCTGACGTCTACCTGCTGCCTAGTCCCAGCCAAGCCTGCCTTGCTGTGGTCCGAGCTGCCACAGGTACCCTCTATGAACTATAGACTTTGACCTGCGCCCTGTTGGCCAGCTGCCTTACCGCCAAGACGGTACGGCCCAGTGGGTCCACAAACCCTACGTGACATACTCACAATGATGCCATCGCTTTCTGGCATGAGCACGCGCGCTCGCGCCCGTCCTTAAAGTGCTAGCGCGCGCACATGAATAGAGTTACTAATTAGCCCTAATCAATCTGGACTATAAGAGGGGTTCTACCCTTCCACTTATTGACTGAGCGTTGTTTGTATACATATGTTAGTCTTGCAAATGGTACATTAGTGGTATCCTGTTCCCAGTGTTCCTGTGCTGTATTTGTTCCTGTGCCATCTCTAGTGTTGGAGTCGTGTTGTGCCGTCTGTTACCCCTGCATGACTCTATACAGCCTCTTAGGCTGTCATCTGTGGCCTGCAGGAAACCATAGCTCCCTCAGGAGAGGAGAGAGCAGGCTTAAAAATTAGTGTCAGGGTGCTAGAAGTGGCTCTGCTCCGGAAGCCTGGCTCTGGGGAAGCCCCTGACATCCCCGTCTATATACAGTATGGACAGTGATGTCAGGGGCCTCCCCAGACCCGGAGTCGCAAAGCATAGCCTATACTAGCGTCATATATGGACAGTGATGTCAGGAGCAGAGCTGGAATCCCAGGCAGGGTTCTAGAAGCGGCTCTGCTCCGGGACTCAAGACTCTGGGCAAGCCTCTGACATCACTGTCCATATACGGACAGTGACGTCAGGGGCTCCTCCTGCATAGGAATCCCCGGTCAAAGCATAGGCAGGCAACACTCTGGCTGGGGATTACACTCCTAGAGGGAGCCCCAATGGAGCTATCTCCTGGTGCGGCATTATATCTACGGAGGGCACTGTGGCATTATCTACGGGTGGCTGTCTGGCCTTTTTCTACTGAAGGCACTGTGGCATTAACTACGGGTGGCTGTCTGGCATTATCTACAGAGGGCACTGTGGCATTTTCTACGGATGGCTGTCTGGCAGTATCTACAGAGGGCACTGTGGCATTATCTGCAGGTGGGTGTGTGGCAGTATCTGCAGAGGGCACTGTGGCATTATCTACGTGTGGCTGTCTGGCAGTATCTACAGAGGGAACTGTGGCATTATCTACGGGTGGCTCTCTGGCAGTATCTACAGAGGGCACTGTGGCATTATCTATGGGTGGCTGTCTGGCAGTATCTGCAGAGGGCACTGTGGCATGATCTACGAGTGGCTGTCTGGCAGTATCTACAGAGGGCACTGTCACATTATCTACGGGTGGGTGTCTGGTAGTATCTACAGAGGGCACTGTAGCATTATCTACGGGTGGGTGTGTGGCAGTATCTTCAGAGGGAACTGTGGCATTGTCTATAAGTGGGTGTGTGGCAGTATCTACAGAGGGCACTGTGGCATTATCTACGGGTGGCTCTCTGGCAGTATCTGCAGAGGGCACTGTGGCATTATCTACGGATGGCTGTCTGGCAGTATCTACAGAGGGCACTGTGGCATTATCTATTGGTGGGTGTGTGGCATTATCTACAGAGGGCACTGTGGCATTATCTATGGGTGGGTGTGTGGCATTATCTACAGCGGGCACTGTGGCATTATCTGTTATGGAATCACTGGTTGCGCATTTCCCAAAAGGCTGCTGGAGACTGTCGGGAGTAAGCGTGCAAATAAGACCGCAACCCCTAATCCGTCACAACTCTGATGGACAGAGTCTAAGGCTACTCTGAGTTATTTGCCAGAGCCCACCGCAAGGCGGGATGGTTTATGCTGCAGAGAGCCCAGGTTGTTCTAACAGAGATCAGTGTTGGATAAGGGGGGCAGTGCAGGCAATACCTGAACAGGTAACTAGACAGCCCGAGGGTAACAGAAAGTCCCAAAGAGAGCGAGTGGACATCAGGAACAGCAGAAGCCAGAACCAGCCAGATAATGTCTCCTGCTCTCTGTACCTTTATTTAAAACTAGCATAGTAGGCGCGGAGCGGGGGATGTGGCGGGGCAATGGGAGGGCCAGAAAATAAAATATTACAGCGCTGGAATCAAGAGGACACCAGGAACAAGGGGAGGAATGTGGTTTAAAAATGACAAAACATGACGGTTTCTCATTAGGGCGAGCACCCATACAAATCAGTGAAGGGTAACTAAACGTTCCACAAACTTCTGACACGTCATAGTGACATGTCAGAAGATTTAATTGTAGGGGATCCAACACTGAGACCCCCACCAATCCTAAAACGAAGCGGCAGAAGAGCTCCTTTGAGAGCTGAGCAGCTTAATTTCTGTTCATCTTTTTCCAGAATGCCGATGTATCGGAGTACGGGTTCATAGACTTTCTATTGAGTCCGCACTCAGATATACTGATTTCCGGAAAAAGCCGAACACTTCTGCCGCTTAGTTTTAGCGATTGGTGGGGGTCTCAGTGCTAGGACCCCCTCCAATAAAAACTTCTGAAATGTCACTATGACACGTCAGAAGTTTGTCGGAAGTTTAGTTACCCTTTAAGAATTTACATAACATAAGACAGAATGGCAATCCCACCAACAAAATGGATGACATTCGTTTAAATATTGGAAACTTTATTAATATTTAACAATGGCATCCTTTACACCAAAAGACATTACAAGACCACATGACACCTGAACATTCCATGACATCACTAGGTCACATGACACCTGAACATTCCATGACATCACAAGATCACATCACACCTGAACATTCCATGACATCACAATTATGTACTTGGTGTATGAAGACCATAGACTATTGGACGGCTCATTTTTACATGAAGAGACTGAAGACCTGAGGAGAGCTCTCCACGTGACCAGCACCAAGAAAGGAAGAGAAGTCCTCCAGGTATGTAGGGAAGTTATACACCCGACATTTATGAGCTGACATATGTCCGTGCTGAGGAGATTCCAGGATCTGAACTTTCTCTATGACCATATGACCGGCGTTTCATCTACCAGTACCGGAGTATTGATTGATATCTACGTCTGCTATGAGCAGGGGAAGATTTGCTCCATATTTTGTGCCAATTTCTGCCATAAGTGATGCTAAATATTTTGGTCTATGAGGGGCCCCGCTCCCGCTCTCTCCCGCTCCCGCTGTGAAACCCCGCTTACTTTTCTTGTCACTTATAAAAGTGGTGAAATCTGTGAAAAGCTGCAACTATGGCACAAATATGGCGTGCACCATAATGTGACTTTTTAAACGCCATAAAAGTGGCGTAGAGCATTTGATAAGTTTCCCTCACTGGATTATTCATGTCTATTATTGTGTATATATGTAATTACATATTTATTCTGGGTGATATGTATTCTGGGTGATATGTATACTGAATGATATGTATACTGGGTGATATGTATACTGGGTGATATATATACTGGGTGATATGTATACTGGGGGATATGAATAGTGGGTCATATGTATACTGGGTGATATGTTCACTGGGTTATATGTATACTGGATGATATGTATACTGTGTGATATGTATACTGGGTTATATGTATACTGGGTGATATATATACTGGGTGATATATATACTGGGTGATATGTATACTGGGTGATATGTATACTGGATGATATATATACTGGGTGATATGTATACTGGGTGATATGTATACTGGATGATATATATACTGGGTTATATGTATACTGGGTGATATGTATACTGGGTGATATGTATTCTGGGTGATATGTATACTGGGTTATATGTATACTGGGTGATATATATACTGGGTGATATGTATACTGGGTGATATGTATACTGGATGATATATATACTGGGTTATATGTATACTGGGTGATATGTATACTGGGTGATATGTTAACTGGGTGATATGTATACTGGGTAATATGTATACTGGGTGATATGTATACTGGGTGCTATATATTCTGGTTAATATGTTCACTGGATGATATGTA
The DNA here is from genome assembly GCF_050947455.1 of Rhinoderma darwinii. Lineage (NCBI taxonomy): Eukaryota > Metazoa > Chordata > Amphibia > Anura > Rhinodermatidae > Rhinoderma > Rhinoderma darwinii. Next base: position 7,164,849 of record NC_134688.1, read on the forward strand.
TACTGGGTGATATGTATACTGGATGATATGTACATTTGGTGATATCTGTACTGGATGATATGTATACTGGGTGATATGTATACTGGGTTATATGTATACTGGGTTATATGTATACTGGATGATATATATACTGGATTATATGTACACTGGGGGATATGTAGACTGGGGGACATGTACACTGGGTGATATGTACACTGGGTGATATGTATAATGGGTGATATGTACACTGGGTAATATGTATACTGGATGATAGGTATAATGCGTGATATGTATACTGAATGATATGTATACTGGGTGATATGTATACTGGGTGATATGTATACTGGTTGATATGTATACTGGGTGATATGTATACTGGGTGATATGTATGCTGGGTGATATGTATACTGGATGATATGTATACTGGGTGATATCTATACTGGATGATATGTATACTGGGTGATATGTATACTGGATGATATGTATACTGGGTGATATGTATACTGGGTGATATGTATACTGGGTGATATGTATACTGGATGATATGTATACTGGGTGATATCTATACTGGATGATATGTATACTGGGTTATTTGTATACTGGGTTATATGTATACTGGATTATATGTATACTGGATGATATGTATACTGGATGATATGTATACTGGGTGATATGTACACTGGATGATATTTACATTGGGTGATATCTATACTGGATGATATGTATACTGGGTTATATGTATACTGGTTATATGTATACTGGATGATGTGTATACTGGATTATATGTACACTGGGGGATATGTACACTGGGGGATATGTACACTGGGTGATATGTATAATGGGTGATATGTACACTGGGTAATATGTATACTGGATGATATGTATACTGAATGATATGTATACTGGATGATATGTATACTTCGTGATATGTATTCTGGATGATATGTATACTGGGTGATATGTATACTGGGTGATATGTATACTGGTTTATATGTATACTGGGTGATATGTATACTGGGGGTTTGTTGTGAATATAAAACTGAATTGTGTTTTTTTTTCTTCTAGAACAGAAAATCTCATCAAATCAAAAGATTAAAGACACAAAGACATCAACTCAAGACTAAGACACAATCTCAAGACTAAAACACAATCTCAAGACTACGACACAATCTCAAGAATAAGACACAATCTCAAGAATAAGACACAATCTCAAGACTACGACACAATCTCAAGAATAAGACACAATCTCAAGAATAAGACACAATCTCAAAAATAAGACACAATCTCAAGACTAACACACAATCTCAAGACTACGACACAATCTCAAGAATAAAACACAATCTCAAGAAGAAGGCTCAATCTCAAGAATAAGACACAATCTCAATACTAAGACACAATCTCAAGACTACGACACAATCTCAAAACTAAGACACAATCTCAAAACTACGAAACAATCTCAAGAATAAAACACAATCTCAAGAATAAGACACAATCTCAAGAATAAGACTCAATCTCAAGAATAATACACAATCTCAAGAATATTACTCAATAACAAGAATAAGACACAATCTCAAGAATAAGACACAATCTCAAGAATAAGACACAATCTCAAGAATATTACTCAATAACAAGAATAAGACACAATCTCAAGAATAAGACACAATCTCAAGAATAAGACACAATCTAAAGAATAAGAGACAATCTCAAGAATAAGACACAATCCCAAGAATAAGACTCAATCTCAAGAATAGGACACAATCTCAAGACTACGACACAATCTCAAGAATAAGACAGAATCTCAAGAATAAGACTCAATCTCAAGAATAAGACACAATCTCAAGACTACGACACAATCTCAAGAATAAGACACAATCTCAAGAATAAGACACAATCTCAAGAATAAATCACAATCTCAAGTATAAGACAATCTCAAGACTACGACACAATCTCAAGAATAAGACACAATCTCAAGAATAAGACTCAATCTCAAGAATAAGACACAATCTTAAGAATAAGACACAATCTCAAGACTACGACACAATCTCAAGAATAAGACACAATCTCAAGAATAAGACTCAATCTCAAGAATAAGACACAATCTCAAGAAAAAGACACAATCTCAAGACTACGACACAATCTCAAGACTACGACACAATCTCAGGAATAAGACACAATCTCAAGAATGAGACTCAATCTCAAGAATAAGACACAATCTCAAGATTAAGACACAATCTCAAGAATAAGACTTAATCTTAAGAATAAGACACAATCTAAAGAATAAGACACAATCTCAAGAATAAGACACAATTTCAAGAATAAGACTCAATCTCAAGAATAGGACACAATCTCAACACTACGACACAATCTCAAGACTACGACACAATCTCAAGAATAAGACACAATCTCAAGAATAAGACACAATCTCCAGAATAAGACACAATCTCAAGACTAAGACACAATCTCAAGACTACGACACAATCTCAAGAATAAGACACAATCTCAAGAATAAGACTCAATCTCAAGAATAAGACACAATCTCAAGAATAAGACACAATCTCAAGACTAAGACACAATCTCAAGACTACGACACAATCTCAAGAATAATACACAATCTCAAGAATAAGACTCAATTATAAGAATAAGACACAATCTCAAGAATAAGACACAATCTCAAGACTACGACACAATCTCAAGACTACGACACAATCTCAGGAATAAGACACAATCTCAAGAATAAGACACAATCTCAAGAATAAGACACAATCTCAAGAATAAGACACAATCTCAAGAATAAGACTCAATCTCAAGAATAAGACACAATCTCAAGACTACAACACAATCTCAAGAATAAGACACAATCTCAAGAATAAGACACAATCTCAAGAATAAAACACAATCTCAAGACTAAAACACAATCTCAAGACTACGACACAATCTCAAGAATAAGACACAATCTCAAGAATAAGACACAATCTCAAGAATAAGACACAATCTCAAGACTACGACACAATCTCAAGAATAAGACACAATCTCAAGAATAAGACACAATCTCAAAAATAAGACACAATCTCAAGACTAAGACACAATCTCAAGACTACGACACAATCTCAAGAATAAAACACAATCTCAAGAAGAAGACTCAATCTCAAGAATAAGACACAATCTCAATACTAAAACACAATCTCAAGACTACGACACAATCTCAAAACTAAGACACAATCTCAAAACTACGAAACAATCTTAAGAATAAAACGCAATCTCAAGAATAAGACACAATCTCAAGAATAAGACTCAATCTCAAGAATAAGACACAATCTCAAGAATATTACTCAATAACAAGAATAAGACACAATCTCAAGAATAAGACACAATCTCAAGAATATTACTCAATAACAAGAATAAGACACAATCTCAAGACTAAGACACAATCTCAAAACTACAAAACAATCTCAAGAATAAGACACAATCTCAAGAATAAGACACAATCTCAAGAATATTACTCAATACCAAGAATAAGACACAATCTCAAGAATAAAACACAATCTCAAGAATAAGAGACAATCTCAAGAATAAGACTCAATCTCAAGAATAAGACACAATCTCAAGAATAAGACAATCTCAAGAATAAAACACAATCTCAAGACTACGACACAATCTCAAGACTACGACACAATCTCAAGAATAAAACACAATCTCAAGAATAAGACACAATCTCAAGAATAAGACAGAATCTCAAGAATAAGACTCAATCTCAAGAATAAGACACAATCTCAAAACGACGACACAATCTCAAGAATAAGACAGAATCTCAAGAATAAGACACAATCTCAAGAATAAAACACAATCTCAAGACTAAGACACAATCTCAAGACTACGACACAATCTCAAGAATAAGACACAATCTCAAGAATAAGACTCAATCTCAAGAATAAGGCACAATCTCAAGAATAAGACACAATCTCAAGAATAAGACACAATCTCAAGACTACAACACAATCTCAAGAATAAGACACAATCTCAAGAATAAGACTCAATCTCAAGAATAAGACACAATCTCAAGACTACGACTCAATCTCAAGAATAAAACACAATCTCAGGAATAAGACAATCTCAAGAATAAGACACAATCTCAAGAATAAGACACAATCTCAAGACTACGACACAATCTCAAGACTACGACAATCTCAGGAATAAGACACAATCTCAAGAATAAGACTCAATCTCAAGAATAAGACACAATCTCAAGACTACGACTCAATCTCAAGTATAAAACACAATCTCAAGAATAAGACACAATCTCAAGACTAAGACACAATCTTAAGAATAAAACACAATCTCAAGAATAAGACTAAATCTCAAGAATAAGACACAATCTCAAGACTACGACACAATCTCAAGAATAAGAGACAGTCAGGAAATCATGGGAAGATTAAGACGTCATCACTAGACAGAGATCAGGTTAGAATAAAGGTGTTCTCCCATAATCAACATTCATCCCTTATCCTACAGGACGGGTGATAGATATCTGATGGCTGGAAGTGCGAGCGCTGGGACCCCAGTGATCCCTAGAACGTAGGTCTATGTTTCCCCTGTGTACATGGAGCGTCATGGCACATGCGTGACCACCGCCCCACTCACTGTCTACCGGACGGAGACCTCCGAGTGGCTCCATTGTCTGTCTGAACCTTAGTATAGCCGGGAAGGCGTACTCTGCAGTGAGAGGACAGGGAGCAGGGCTATGTCTCCATTTGGAATGTCCGTACTGGACTTGGGAGACAGTTTTAGCTTCGTCCATTTTCTGGGCAGTGAATGGAGCAGTGGTCACTCCTGTGAACTATCGCTCCATTCACACAGGGGACTCGGGGACCTGCGTTTCTGTAAACGCTGGGGTCCTAGCGCTCGCACCTCCAGCCATCTGACATCACACAATTTTGTTTGTGGGAAAACACCTTTTAGATTTGGAGGGTTCCTTCTTTTAGATTGTAAGCTCCTAGGAGCAGGGCTTAAGATTTGGTGGAACCCTTAGGAAATGGTGGGATCCTCTCTTTAGCGTTAGGCGTCCTGGTAATAATTGATTGTGAACTGTCGGAGAGGATTCCTTTCGTTACATTGTAATGTAGACGTGTCACATTGTATTGGATGTTATAACCAGACTCTGCTTTATGTCCAGATGCAGTAGGCAGACGATCGATCTGATCCAGGGTGATCTCCGATCGCCACATATGGGGTCAGGAAGGAATTATTTTTCCCCTTAGAGACAGATCTCCGGGGGTTTTCTTCGCCTTCCTCTGGATCACTGGGTTGTGGCTCTTACCTCAGGACCTTACAATGAGAATTGTCCTTTGTGACAATCGCTGGGCGGTCAGATTGACTGTCACCAGGAGTTTACACCCCCCAGGTCCTGAATTAAGAGCCACAACTCTCATCATTTAATAAAATAGAGAAAGTCATTCTTTTTATGACACTTCTGCTTATTGCTAAAAACCACCGTCTCTCGTGTCGTTATTCTCCGGGATTCTTCCATAACTCGGGTGTAATATATGAGAGGAGGGGGCAGATTTATGTAGACCAGCGTTCCATAGACCAGTCAGAAACAGAAGTGTCTCGGAGTAAAGCGCGGCCACATTTCTAAGAGGTCCAGGTCTCTGAATAAATTTTGCGCATTTTGGTCTGTCTGAGAGTCAGGAAAGAAAGCGAAGATTTACTGTACAATCTGCAGCGTTTTCTGTGGTAAGAATTAGTAAATGTGTCAGACCTATGGCGGCCCCGGCCCTTTACAATTAACCCCGTCTAATGTTCACAAGTATTGGGAGACTAGAAAAGCTGCAAATTTTATCACAAATAGGGCGTGCGCCAACATTGCGTAATTTCTACCTCAGAAAGCTGACGTCATTCCATTGATAAATTCCCCCAGGATCATTGGTAACCCCCATATTTTAGGAACATTTGGAGCAGAACCCGGCCAGTCCTCACTCCAACATCCACCACGTCCTGCAGTTTACAATATTCAGCCAAGGATTGCCACCTTTTTACCATAAAATATCGACCAGGGTAAATACGGGCGGTGGTTTTCAGGGGTGACTTAACACAGAGTTTGTTTTGAAGGCGGGAGCCCGAAGAAGAGCCACAGGGGCCAGGTTTGAGGAAAACATTTTTCAGCAAAAAACTTCTAATATGTGTAACGTCCGCGGCTGCGGCTCATCGTTCCTACTTACCCCCCCCCCCCCGACGGCCGCGACCGCAGACTACCTAGTGCTGACCGACATCTCCTTCCTAGGAGACGCCAGTACTCTGTTATGTCCGTGGCTGCGGGCCATCAGCGCCACTCTCCCCATGACAGCCGAAGCCACGAGTCGGCGAGCGCTGGACCCAGTCTCCTTCCCAGGAGACGCCAGCAATCGCTTCCACTCACCTCAGCCGGATCCAGTAGGAGCAGCGCGCACACCGGACTTTGATGAAGCATTAGGCCGTGAGTACACTGGACTATAAAAGGGGTCCGGCCCCCTACATTCCGTACTATCCTGGTCGAGTACTGTGTTGAGCCAAAGTCATGCCGTGCTGTATACTACGCCTGACCTGCTTCACCTCGCCTGACGTCTACCTGCTGCCTAGTCCCAGCCGAGCCTGCCCTGCTGCTGCCCGAGCTGCCACACGTACCTATACGAACTATAGACGTTGACCTGTGCCCTGTTGGCCAGCTGCCATAATGCCAAGGCGGTACGTCCCAGTGGGTCCACAAACCCTACGTGACAGTACGCTCAGGCCATGGACCCCGCTAGTCGATTCAAGACCATGACGACGTCTCAAGAGATGCGGGGGCGGATATGCTAGACCTCCAGTCTCGACAGGACCAACTCCTCCAGGCGTTGATCATTCTTGCACGTCGGCAGGAGGCACAAGCTGCCGTTCCTCCTACTACACCTACTGGCAGTGTTGATCCTCAGACTACACCTCTTGGCAGTGTGGACCCGCGTGTTTCTTTGCCACTTCCTGACCGCTATGATAGAGACGCAAGTACCTGTCGTGGATTTCTGAATCAGTGCCAGATCCACTTCAGCCTGTATAGTAGGACATTTTCGTCTGATGGTGCAAGGGTCGCTTTCATCATCTTTCTCCTCATTGATTATCCTATGCCAAGGAGACACCTCCGTGAGTGAGTGCACCATCCACATCCGCACCCTGGTGGGAGAGCTGTTATGGAACAATGAGGCCCTGGTGGCTGCATTCTGGCATGGACTGGCTCCTGGCATTCTTCTGTCCACCCGGATTGATATACGGATCCGAGAACACCTCCAAGAGGTTCAACGAGAGGGAGTCCTTCCCAGTCTGGCTCCTACTTTTCAACAACCCCTGCTGTCCTCAGATGTCGATCTTCCTAAGGAGTCTGTGATAATGGACCAGTGTAAGCTATCCTCCCAGGACAGACAACACAGACACACTTCTGGACTCTGTCTTTATTGCGGCCGCATTGGCCATCTTGTGTACCTGTGCCCCCAAAAAGCCCAACGCCTATTGTTGCTAGGAGTGACAACCTTGGGTAAGAAAGGACTTCCCTCTAGATTGTCCATGCCTGTGACCATAGTGTCCGGCGAGAGAACGCATCAGGTCTCTGCGTATCTGGACTCTGGATCCGCTGCTAATTTAATCCGTAGAGACCTGGTGGACCTTCTTCAATTACCCATCACACCTCTGGAGAGCCCGTTGACAGTTGCTTCAGTACATGGACTACCTCTCTCAGACCCAGTTATAGCTGTGACCAAGCCGCTGAGGCTCCAAGTACGAGCCCTTTACTCCAAATTTCTGCAGGTCTATGTCCTATCCAAAGCTGTTAACCCTGTGTTGCTGGGCCTGCCTTGGCTCCGAATGCATGCCCCAGTCCTGGACTGGAATTCTGGAGAGGTTCTCTAGTGGGGACCTGAGTGTCAAAGCCATTGCCTGGTGCAGATTTGTTAGATTCAGCCTTCTCTGCCTCGGTCATTGGCTGGATTGCCGGGTCATTATTCTGTATTTTCGGACGTCTTCAGCAAGAGGGAGGTGGAGACATTGCCCCCACATCGGGCGTATGACTGCCCTATCGAGCTGATTCCTGGTGCATCCCTTCCCCGTGTTAGGGTATATCCTCTCTCCTTGCCAGAGACTCTGTCCATGTCCGCTATGTGAAAGAGAACATGGAAAGGTGCTTCATACGAAAATCTTCCTCCCGGCAGGAGCCGGGTACTTCTTTGTCAAAAAGAGAGATGGCTCTCTCCGTCCTTGTATCGACTACCGAGGTCTCAACCAGATCACGGTGAAGAATAAATATCCATTGCCACTGATCTCTGAACTGTTTGATCGTATAAGTGGTGCCAAGATTTTTTCTAAACTAGACCTGCGTGGGGCTTACAACCTAATGCGGATTCGCCATAGAGCGCTTTTTGGGAATTGCCAATATTTACAGACAGTTTATTTTAAACTTCTCCTCACTGACTTCTCCTATATGTAACCTCACTAAGAAGGGCATGAACGCCAAGGTGTGGACACCCGAGGCAGAGTCCGCATTCAATAGCCTGAAAAGAGCCTTCACGTCAGCCTCTATCCTCCATCATCCGGATGTCTCTCTGCAGTTCTCGTTGGAGGTGGATGCATCCTCTGTCGGTACTGGTGCACTCCTGTTCCAGAGAGGTCCCAAGGGCAAGTCAATGGTATGTAGATATTTCTCTAAGCTCTTCTTTTCCGCAGAACGCAACTACTCGATTGGGGATCTGGAGTTATTAGCCATCAAATTGGCTCTGGAAGAGTGGAGACATCTACTAGATGGTGAAGCTCATCCGATCCTAATTTTTACAGACCACAAGAATCTGACCTACTTCCAGACGGCTCAATGGTTGAACCCTCGTCAGGCCAGGTGGTCACTGTTCTTTACCAGGTTCCAGTTTGAGCTCCATTATCGCCCGGCCGACAAGAATGTGAGGGCCGATGCCTTGTCCGGGTCTTTTGAGACGGAAGACACCATTGAGATTCCACAGAACATTGTTGATACGTCTTGCATTGTCTCTGTCAATCCTCTGCAAGTTGGGGACATTCCTCCAGGGAGGACTTTTGTGCGCCATGGCTGATCGTGCAAGAATCCTCTGCTGGGGACACTCCTCTAGACTGGCAGGTCACGCGGGGATCCGTCAGACCCGGGATCTGATTGCTCATCATTTCTGGTGTCCCACGCTGCCCAACGACATTATGGACTTTGTTTATTCCTGTTCAGTATGTGCAGCCAAATAGGTCGCTCACATTTCAGATCTGCTGGTCTGCTCCAGTCATTGCCTGTGCCCAATGCCCCCCGGCAGCATATAGCTATGGACTTTAATATGGACCTGCCTCTGTCTGCCGGATGCAGTACTATCTGAGTGGTGGTGGATCGATTTTTGAAGATCGCCCACTTCGTTGCTCTGACCGGTCTTCCTTCTGCTCCTCAGCTGGCCAAGCTGTTCATCTAACACATCTTCCGCCTGCACGGCTTGCCGCAGCATATTTTGTCTGATCGGGGGGGGGGGGGAGTTCAACCCGAAGTTCTGGAGAGCCCTCTGCGGACTCCTCGGTTTGAAGTTGGACTTTTCCTCAAACTACCATCTTCAGTCCAATGGTCAGTTCGAGAGGATCAATCAGATCTTGGAGAACTACCTACGCCACTTCATCTCCAAGCAGCATGATGACTGGCTGCAGCTGCTTCCGTGGGCTGAGTTCTCATATAATAATCACACCAGCGAGTCCACAAGGAATACACCGTTCCAAATTATCTACGGCCAACACCCACGATACCTCCGAGGTACCAGCCGCTGACTCCGCTTTTAGAGACTTCCCTGCAGATCTGGCAGCAGACTCGATCCTCCAACTTAATGGCAGTCGACCGCATGAAACGGAAGGCTGACACAAGGAAAAGAGAACCTCCTCATTTTCTCCCTGGCATGAAGGTCTGGCTATCTTCTAGGAATATTCGACTAAGCGTGCCATCATGCAAATTTGCTCCCAGGTTCCTCGGACCCTTCGAAATTCTACAGCAGATCAACCCTGTCGCCTACAAGCTTCGGCTGCCTCCTTCCCTCAAGATCCCCAACTCCTTCCATGTCTCCCTCCTGAAGCCGGCGGTTCTAAACCGCTATACCAAAACTCCTAGCCCTGCCGTTGCCTCCAGCGGCGGTCCTTCAGACACCTTTGAGGTTAAGGAGATCTTGAACACCAAAAAAGTGAGAGGAAAGACTTTTTATTTGGTGGATTGGAGGGGGTTTGGTCCTGAAGAGAGATCCTGGGAGCCAGAAGAGAACCTCAATGCTCCTACTCTTCTGAAAAAGTTTCTCTTTCGCTCTGGTCCCAAGAAGAGGGGGGATATTGTCATGTCCGTGGCTGCGGGCCACCAGCGCCACTCTCCCCATGACAGCCGCAGCCAGGAGTTGGCGAGCGCTGGCCACAGTTTCCTTCCCAGGAGACGCCAGCACTCGCTTCCACTCACCTCAGTTGGTTACCATAGGGTGAGCGTGCACGCTCGTGCCCGTTCTTAAAGGGGCAGCGCGCGCACCGTAATTTGATGAAGCATCAGGCCGTGAGTACCCTGGACTATAAGAGGGGTCCGGCCCCCTGCTTCAATGCCTGAGCATTGTTGTTGATTCCCTAGTTTGTCTATGCAATGGTCTCCTAGTGTGTTCCTGTTTCCTGCATTCTATACTATCCTGGTCGAGTGCTGTGTTGAGCCAAAGTCGTGCCATGCTGTATACCATGCCTGACCTACTTCACCTCGCCTGACGTCTACCTGCTGCCTAGTCCCTGCCGAGCGTGCCTTGCTACTGTCCGAGCTGCCACAGGTACCCTCTATGAACTATAGACTTTGACCTGCGCCCTGTTGGCCAGCTGCCATTCTGCCAAGGCGGTACGGCCCAGTGGGTTGACAAACCTTACGTGACATACTCACTGCCGCTCTGCAGCGGCTTCTGGCATGTGCATGCTTGAGCATTGTTTGTATACCTATGTTAGTCTTGCAAATGGTACATTAGTGGTATCCTGTTCCCAGTGTTCCTGTGTCCTGCTACCTGCATCCTCTGTCCCGTGCTGTATTTGTTCCTGTGCTGTCTCTAGTGTTGGAGTCGTGTTGTGCCGTCTGTTACCACTGCATGACTGTATACGGCCTCTTAGGCTGTCATCTGCGGCCTGCAGGACACCGTAGCTCCCTCAGGAAAGGAGCGAGCAGGCTGAAGAATAAGCGGCAAGGTGCTAGAAGTGGCTCTGCTCCGGAACCCCGGCTCTGGGGAAGCCCCTGACATCACTGTCTACGTGGGTGTGTGGCAGTATCTACTGAGGGCACTGTGGCATTATCTACGGGTGGCTGTCTGGCAGTATCTACAGAGGACACTGTGGCATTATCTACGGGTGGCTGTCTGGCAGTATCTATAGAGGACACCGTGGCATTATCTACGGGTGCGTGTGTGGCAGTATATGCAGAGGGCACTGTGGCATTATCTACGGATGGGTGTGTGGCAGTGTAACGGCTGCTGCGCCGTTCCCCGCCGTCCCCACGGCCTCTGCTCCGGTTCCGGCGCACTCCATCACCAACTGCTCATCCCGAGCTCGACTTTATCCGATCCGGACGCTCTGCTGGCCATGGACGGCGTCAGGTGAGTGCATCCTTTACCTCATTTTGCGGCCGTCCCTGCTTGCTCAACCAAGTTCCCCGTGAATTCCCTGTGCCCTGGTTCCCTGTTTCCATCCCTTCTGCCTTTTGTCTGCATTTCCCGTTACTGACCTCTGTTTGAACTTGACTATCCTTGTCTGCCGCCTGCCTTGACCCATTGCTGCCATACCCGTTACAACGCCTGCCGCCTGCCTTGACCTATTGCTGCCATTGCCGTTACGATGTCTGCTGCCTGCCTTGACCTATTGCTGCCATACCCGTTACGACGTCTGCCGCCTGCTTTGACCTATTGCTGCCACACCTGTTACGACATCTGCTGCCTGTCCTGACTCCTGCCTATCCATCCGACCGCCTCTACCCGCTGTGCCAAGCGTTGCCTGGATTCCAAGCACCATCTCCCAGACGACATTGAGGATCCACGAACAAACCGGTGAGAACAGTTATAGGTTGAACAAGCCATGGATCCCCTTGACACAGCCCTGCCGGACACGGCTGATATGGCTCAGGAGCTTTCTAGACAAAGAAGTCTGCCAAGATCAGCTGTTTCAGCTACTGCAGAATGTATCCACTCGTTTGAACGAACTAGCGCCTCCGGCGCCTCCAATACCACCACCACCGCAAGCTCCTGTCTACAGTCCTGGACTACACCTACCTACACCTGCCCGCTATGAGGGAGACCCCAAGACCTGCAGGGGATTTTTTAGCCTATGCACCATCCACTTTGAAGTCATGGCACATCATTTTTCCTCAGACCGGGCTATATCCTGTCCCTGCTGTCTGGTGAAGTGCTGGCTTGGGCATCGCCCTTGTGGGAGAGAAACGACCCCATCATGTACAACATTCAGAACTTTCTCTCCACGTTTAAAAGGGTGTTTGAAGAACCGGGTCGAGCCTCTTCTGCAGCTTCCTCTCTACTCAAGCTCCGGCAAGGAACCTCCACTGTAGGCCAATACACCATTCAATTCCGCACCTTGGCTACTGAACTCCAGTGGAATAATGAGGCTTTGGTATCGACCTTCTGGGAGGGTCTGGCGGGCCGAATCAAGGATGAACTTGCTGGCCGAGACCTTCCACCGTCCTTGGATGACTTGATTACTCTAGCTAATCGTATAGATATACGTTTTTGTGAGAGACAACGAGAATCTGCTTGAGGCAATCGTACATCACGGTTGGCACCAACCTTCCAAAGACCTCTTCTGGCCTCATCTTCCTCCCGGTCGGACGAACCCACGCAGGTGGAGAGTACAAGACTCACGCCTGAGGAACGCCAGAATAGACGCAAGTTGAATTTATGTTTGTATTGTGGTGGAAAAACGCACTTCCTCAGAGACTGTCCAGTGAGGCCGGAAAACTCCAACGCCTAGGGCAAGTAGGAGAGGCTACCCTAGGTGGAATACCTTCCTCTCAGAAGATGACCATACCAGCGAAGCTGTCCTTTGCAGGAACCACTTTCGACGTTCAAGCCTTCCTAGATTCCGGATCCGCTGGGAATTTTCTGTGCCAGTCCTTGGTAAATCGCTACCAAATCCCAGTGCAAAGACTAACCAAACCATTATCCATTGCTTCTGTAGATGGGAGGCTTCTACATGAAACTATTTATCTCGTCACTGAGCCCATTCTCCTGTTAACTGGGGCGCTATGTAGCGCCAATGGCCGCGGGCCGTCGAGTTTACTCACCTCCCGACGCCCGCAGCCATGGATCTGTGAGCGCTGGCCTCCGTCTCCCTCCTAGGAGATGCCAGCGCTCACTTCCGCTCCGTTTGGCTGGATCCCGTAGGGTGCGCGCGCACGCTCGCGCCCGGCCTTAAAGGGCCAGCACGCGCAATTAGGAAATCGTCATCACCATCAACTGCCACGATTTCCTGGTCTATAAGAAGGCCCCTGGCCTTCTAATCCTTGCCTGAGCGTTGTTAGTCTTTCCCAGTCTGTCTCGCAAATGGTTCCTTAGTGTCTCCCGTTCCAGCTGTTACCCGTGCCCTGTTACCGTTCCTGTATTCTGTATTGTTCCTGTGCCTACCCGCGTTCAAGTGTCTTCTGCCACGTCAAGTGCCATCTGCCACGTCAAGTGTCTTCTCCCACGTCAAGTGCCATCTGCAACGTCAAGTGCCATCGGATACTGCCCGCCACGTCTGGCGCCACTTGCCGCACCTGCCTCCATCCGTGCTGAAGCCACAACCACCGCCCGGACTATTTCAGGTACCCAAGCATACTGTCTACCATTTACTTCTGCATAGACTGTGACCTGGTCAGCTGCCTCCCCGCTACGGCGGAGCGGCCTAGTGGGTCCACATACCCTGTGCCCGTGACACGCTGCACCAGGAACGTATCTCCTTCTATGTGTTAAAGAACTCTCTGAACCCTTTGCTTCTGGGTCTACCGTGGTTGCAGAAGCACTCTCCCGTTATTGACTGGACTGGAGGTCAAATTACCCGCTGGAGTGACTTCTGTCACCAACATTGTCTACAATCCATTCGCCCACCCATGCCTCAGTCTACAGAACCTAACTCGGAAGGACTTCCTACTCCATACAAAAGCTTCTCTGATGTCTTCTGTAAACAACAAGCTGAATCGCTGCCTCCTCACAGGCCATACGACTGTGCCATAGACCTGGTCCCCAACGCCACGCCTCCCAGAGGTCGAGTCTACCCTTCTGTTCTTGCCCGAGACTGAGGCCATGTCTCGGTATGTCCAAGAAAATCTGGAGAGAGGATTCATCCGTAAGTCCTCCTCTCCTGCCGGTGCAGGTTTTTCTTTGTGGGAAAAAGAGACGGCTCCCTGCGTCCTTGTATTGATTACCGAGGATTGAATAATATCACGTTAAAGAACAAGTTCCCGTTACCATTGATCTCAGAACTCTTTGACCATCTACGGGGGGCGAAAATCTTCACCAAACTAGACCTTCGTGGAGCTTATAACCTCATCCGTATCCGCGAGGGAGACGAATGGAAAACCGCCTTCAATACTCGTGATGGGCATTTTGAATACCTTGTCATGCCCTTCGGACTTTGTAATGCTCCTGAGGTTTTCCAGGCCTTTGTTAATTACATTTTTCGAGATCTGTTGTACAGCTGTGTGGTGGTATACCTAGACGACATTTTTATCTTTTCTCCCAATATTTAAACTCATCGTGTGCATGTGCGCCAAGTGTTACAGCGTCTGCGAGAGAACTCTCTGTTTGCCAAGCTAGAGAAATGCCTCTTCGAGAAAACCAGCCTGCCTTTCCTGGGGTATTTCATTTCCGACCAGGGTCTTCAAATGGATCCAGCCAAGCTGTCCTCAATTCTCAACTGGCCTCGTCCGCAAGGACTCAAAGCTGTCCAATGCCTGCTGAGATTCGCAAATTATTACTGCCAGTTTATTCCTCATTTCTCCTCTATGACAGCTCCTATTTCTGCTCTGACCAAAAAGGGGGTTAATGCCAAAGACTGGACCACGGAGGCCGAAGCCACATTCCAAGCTCTTAAAGCTGCCTTCTCGGGGCGTGGCTAGGCGCGCAGCGGGAGCAGTCGCATGGTTCGATAGCTCTGCACTGAACCCATGTCCTCATCATCCTGCAGATATTATACCTGGGCTAAACTTACCTCATAGTGGCACTGAAGTACCTGCCGATACGAGGAGGACGGTATGGGACCTACGCGTGGGCAATCGGTGACTAAATAGCTCCAGGAATATGCTAGGGGAGAGGGGCAAGATGGCGGCCGCTCCCCTCTGCCTCCTCGTGCTCGTGGATCTGATGGTGCGGCTAAATCTGCAGCTGCAGGCGATTCAACAGCGGGAGAGACTGCACCCACCCTACAGGAAGTCTCTGAGATGTTGCCCCAAGCCATCTCGTCCTGCAAAACTTTGTTGACAGGTAAGCTGGAAGAGGTCAGAATTGATATAGGCCTGCTTAGGCAGGATATGCATAATCTGCGTGAGAGATTGACACATGCTGAGGAACGTATATCGGGTGTGGAAGATAGAGTGGCACCTGTACCGGAGGCGATTGCGGCATTAGAGACTGCGGCTAAACTCTGGAAGAAAAAATCCGACGATTTAGAAAGCTGGCTGCGCTGGAATAACCTCAGAGTCCTAGACTTACCTGAGAAGGTGGAGGGTCAGAACCCGATAGAATTCATCTTAAAATGGCTGCGTGATTTATTCCCGGATGCGTTTTTTTCTGCTGCGTTTGCTGTAGAGCGGGCGCACAGAGTTCCGGCGAGACCGTTACCACTGGGTGCACCTCCTAGGCCCATGCTGGTGCGTCTCTTAAACAGCAATGACCGGGACTTGATTCTGAGATTGGCTCGCAAGTTGCTGGAAATCCGCTTCAATGGCTCAGCGGTCTCCATTTTTCCAGATTTTGGTGCGGATCTACAGAAACGGAGGGCTACCTTTATGTCAGTTAAACGATGACTGCGGGATCTGAACATCTCGTATTCCATGGCATACCCGGCCAGGCTTCGGGTTGTGGATGGAGATCGCTCTATATTCTTCACGATGCCAAAGGATGCTGATGACTGGGTGAACCGCCAACGACAATCACCGCACCGCTAAGTCGCTTCTCCCAGACTTTCTGGAATATTCTGTGTCAAGGAAGCCGAATACTGCTATTGTATGATTATCTGCTAGCAAGAAATGTATTCTTATTGCTTACAATTTTTGCCTTTCCATATCTTTTTATCTTATTGGGTAGATGTGATTTTGCCGCTACTTTAGTATATTTTTCTCTGTACTTCTATGCTTTACTACAGGTATTAATTAATATTGAGACACATGGGTTCTCCCCCCGTACATGCCCGACCACAGTGATGAGAGGGATGTATTGACGTTTTTGATGTCACGTCATGTTGGCGATATAGCTTATGCTGTATTCTACTGTTTCTTCCCTGCTATACTACAGGTTGGACCTATGAGAGGTCTGTTAGTTATGTGTTTTACCATGCACACGTTTTACGCCTATATTCTGTCTACTGATGCTTGTACTGATGATGAGTCCCATCTCCCCAATACTTTTCATTCTCTCCTGAATGGCTAGGATTACTGTTATGTCCTGGAATGTCCGGGGGATGGGCTCTGCAAAGAAAAGAGGTATGATTTTTTCACAAATACGCAAATATACTCCGCAAATTCTTTGTATACAAGAGACCCACTTAACATCCTGCACATCGCGGGTCTTGAATAGACCATGGGTTCAGTGGTCACGCCACTCATGTTGCTCCTCCTATTCCAGAGTGGTTTCTATCCTTATACATAGGTCACTATTATGGGAGGTGGACACTGTTAAGGTGGATGCTGAGGGGCGTTATGTTTCTATTCACGCTTTTATTAATAATAACCCCTATGTGATTATAGGATTATACATTCTGCCGCCGGCATCAATAACTGTAATTTACAAGGCGGAAACTTTTGCGGCCTCCTACCATAATGCTACACTTCTCTGTATGGGGGACCTAAATATGGTAATGGATGTAGTGCTTGATAGATTTCGAGCTTCCCAGATTTCCGGTTCCAGGTCGTCGATTAGTTCGTCTCTCAAAATATTGATGGCGGAGCTGGGCTGGATAGACTTATTTCGGTTTGCACACCCCTCCACAAAGATGTACTCATGCTCTTCGTTAGGCCATAGCTCCCTATCCCGCATTGATTATGTCTTTGGCAATTCCTTATTAATGTCCCTATCGCCACAGGTTGTATATAAGCACAGGGGTGTATCGGATCACTCCCCTGTCTTGACGTGCCTACTCCACCTAGACCTAGGGGTTGGAAAATGCACCCTTTTTGGTTAAAGGCTATTGGCCTGCAAGATCGGATCCCTGATCAACTGTCGGTGTTCCTACAGGATCATAGTCTGTTTGAACATATTGGTATTAAGTGGGACACGCTTAAGGCGTATCTGAGAGGGTGCCTTAAATCTACCATTTCATACTTAAAACGTAATGCCACAAAAATGGAGGAAGATCTGCCTGCGCAATGTACAGAGCTTAAAAGAGTGTACGTAGCAGATCCATCTGACCTTAATACGCAGAACTGGCTTAAAGTCGGTCGACAATTTTTGATGTATTTACAGGATAGAGCGAACAGGATTTTTTTTTTCATGAAACAGACCCACTTTGAACTAGGAAATCAGTCTAGTAAATTGTTGGCGCATATTGTAAAACAGAACACTCAATCCCCCTCTATTCTTAAAATACGTTGTGTAGATGGGACTGATCTGATAGATACCTTTGATATTGGTGACAGATTTGCACAGTATTACAGAGATTTATATTCCTCAAGGGTTAACTATACTCCTCCCGACCTGCACTCCTTCTTGAATAATATTGTATTTCCCACTCTGTCTGACTCGGATAGAACGCTCATGGATGCTGATATTACTTTGGAGGAGATTTCGAGAGCCATCCATGACCTTGCAAAGGGTAAATCACCGTGACCCGATGGTATTCCTATAGAAGTATATTGTACATATGCAGAACATGTTGTCCCTGATATGCATGCAATGTTCACACATTCGCTGGAGACGGCATCGTTACCTGAATCCCTGAATAATGCGACTATTGTTATATTATTAAAACCGGATAAGGATCCGTTAGACTGTGCGTCATATAGACCTATATCGCTTTTAAACAGTGACTATAAGGTTCTCACCAAGATATTGGCAACTAGGCTGAACTCAGTCATACATACTATTATTCATCCGGACCAGACGGGCTTTATGCCCGGGAAATCCACATCAGATAACATTAGGAGAGTACAGGTGGTGACACAAGTGGGTATAGCTCTGAACAAGGATTGGGCGGTGGCCTCAGTGGACGCTGCCAAAGCGTTCGATTCAATTGAATGGCCATATTTGTTAGAGGTATTACGCCGATTTGGTTTTGGGCCTCAGTTTATAAAGTGGGTTTCCATATTGTATAAATCCCCTAGGGCCCAAATTTTGATTAATGATGTCCTATCCCTGTATTTTCGACTTGCTGGAGGCACACGGCAGGGCTGCCCATTATCCCCATTACTGTTCAATATGTCCATAGAACCATTGGCCTTACTTATACGTCAGGACGCCTCGTACCAAGGGGTTCAATTTGGGGGTAAACTAGACAAAATAGGCCTTTATGCTGATGACATAATTCTCTTTATGCAGCAACCTAAGGTATCTTTACCCATAGCGATCACTTTACTTGACGAATTTGGTGGATATTCTGGCTTATGGATAAATTGGGACAAATCGTACTTTATGCCATTGCAGGGCCAGGGCTGGGAGCCTACAGTGACTGATGGCTTTAAATATCTTGGGATTATGATTTGCAGACACCATGGCTCAGATTTCGATAATAATATACGACCCCTGCTGGATTATATCAAGGCTAAATTTAAACTGTTGAGCTCATTGCCCCTGGCTGTCTCTGGTCGTATTAACCTCAAAAAAATGATTATACTCCCTAAATGCCTGTACATGCTGGAACGTGCTGCAGTGCCTGTACCAATGTCTTTTTTGAAAAGTGTTCCTGCTCTGTTTCCGTCCTTTATACGGGGAACCAGTAGATCAAAGCTTAAACTCAGTACACTACAGAGACCCAAGTCTATGGGGGGAGCTTCTCTCCCTGATATTTATTTGTATTATCTGTCGGGACAGCTCCGCTATCTTACTTCTTGGACTGAATTGGGAGTCCCCCCTAATCGCGATCATTACCTAGCATCTTATTTGGCTGTTCCACATCTGTGGCCTGTGTTGGAGGGTTCAACGTCAATGTTCAGGAGCTTACTTCCCCTACATAGAGTGGCGGCGCAGGTGTGGTTGGCTGCCAAGAAATTGCTTAATTTTGTGGATATTATAGCTAAAACTCCCTTGTGGCACAATCCGTCTTTGCCTCATGTCTCAGATGCCCTGGATCCTCAGTTTTGGACGCTGCGGGGGGTTGAGCTGGTTTGGGACTTGTATGTGGATGGAAATATGAAGTCTTTTGCGCAACTGCAGTCCAATTTTGATATACCTAGAGAGTCCTTTTTTAAATTCCTTCTGCTTCGCCACACTTTGCAGACTCAATACCCGCCTGGAACTAGGAATATCTCAGATTTTCCTCTCATTGGAATCTTTAGGTCCCAGGGACCTAGGGGCCTGATCTCGGTGATCTACTCCTTCCTCATTCAGGCTAGATTAAAAGCGGCACCCCTGGTTGTTGAGACGAGATGGATGGAGTTAATTCCTGAGATATCCTCCGAAATATGGATTGACATGTTAAACTCACATACACTGGTTTCTCCAGCCGCCAATAATAAGATGACACAACTATTCATTACTCATCAGAGCTATCTGACTCCTGTCCGACCACACAAGAAGGGTAGATGTCCGACTGCTGAGTGTCATAGGTGTAGAGTCTCCAGAGCAGACTTTTGGCATATGACCTGGGCATGCCCTTGGATTTCTTCTTTCTGGGCAGACGTGATAGCATTGATATCTGACGTACTGCAGTTGCCGGTACCCTTTACGCCCTTGGTATGTTTATTTGGAATTGTATCTGAAGAGCATTGGACACATCACACTAGAATATTCTTGAGGGAGGTATTATTCCTAGCACGTAAAGCAATAGCTCTTAGATGTATGGGCCCGAGACCACCTTCCATTTCACAATGGAAGGCTCTGGTGAATTCCATGTTACCATATGCCAAAATCGTGTACAAAAATAGAGGGTGTGAAAATAAGTTCTCTAAGGTTTGGGGTCCCTGGTGTGACTCACCACATACACTATATGATTCACAACGGTTTATAGACATTAGAAATATATTGTTAACGCATGATACTGTTTAAATTGTATTGGATTTAATTGACTGTTTGTATGGTCATCATTGTATGCTGCATGATGATATGTAATCCAAGTCTTTTGATATGTATCCTCTTGTACATTGGTATCTAAACTGTGCATGGTTTGTATATTGTTCAATAAAACGAGTTTAAAAAAAAAAAAAAAAAGCTGCCTTCTCTTCTGCTTCAGTCCTACATAGACCGGATTCCACCAAACCATTTGTTCTGGAGGTCGATGCTTCATCTGTGGGAGTCGGAGCTATTCTTTCACAAAAGACTTGTAGAGGGAGACGCCTTATCTCGCTGTTTTGACCCCACAGACCAAAAGCCCAGACCACAGTTTATTATAGATCCGAAACGTACTGTGATCGCTGCTCCAGCTGAAGTGGTACACATTCCTCGAGGAAAGACCTACGTACCCCCTAAACAAAGGGTTCTGCGTTGGGGCCATGCCTCCAGGGTTTCGGGGCACCCTGGCATCAAAAAGACTCTCAATTTGATTGGCCATCAGTACTGGGGGCCTTCCATGTCCCAAGACACTAAAGACTTTGTTTCTGCCTGCTCCACTTGCTCTCAAAGTAAAGTCTCCCATTCAAGACCTGCTGACCTTTTGCACCCCCTGCCCGTGCCTGACTCTCCCTGGTCACACCTTGCCATGGACTTCATCACCGATCTGCCTAGTTCTGCGGGGTGTACCATGATCTGGGATGTAGTGGATCGCTTTTCCAAGATGGCGCTTCGTATCTCTCTCAGGCCTTCCATCATCTTCCCGACTGGCAACGCTGTTTATCAAGCACATCTTTCGCCTTCATGGTTTTCCTAAGCACATTGTTTCTGACAGAGGAGTTCAGTTCACATCCAAGTTCTGGAGAGCCTTGTGCAAACTGCTGGAGGTCAAACTAGACTTCTCTTTCGTGTACCATCCCCAATCCAATGGTCAAGTAGAGCGGATAAACCAAATACTTGAAGGTTTCCTCAGGAATTTCGTGTCTCCGCGACAAGATGACTGGGCAAGTCTGCTTCCATGGGCCGAATTTGCCTACAACAACCATACAGGGGAATCTACCCGCTCTTCTCCCTTCTGCTTGGTGTATGGCCAGCACCCAGGAATTCCCCTACCAGTCTCTGTGCCTTCTGAGGTTCGTACGGATTTGGCAGACGGCCAAGGACTCCATCCACAAAGCCGTAGCAAGGTTTAAAAAATAGGGGGATAAAAGACGCAGGATACCGCCGCAGCTCCTTCCTGGGGATAAAGTCTGGCTGTCCACCCGGTACATACGTCTGAAGACCCCTTGTTACGAGCTAGCTCCTCTGTTTCTGGGTCCCTATGAAATAACTAAACAAATTAATCCAATAACTTTCAGACTTCGCCTTCCTCAGTCTCTGAAAATCTCTAACTCCTTCCATATTTCTCTGCTGAAACCCACTATACTCAACCGTTTTTCTATGAAAAATCCTGTCCATCCTGCGCCAGCGGCTGATGCCGAATTTGAAATTCAAGAGATCCTCAATGTCAAACAATCACGGGATAGATTGCGGTACCTAGTGGACTGGAAAGATTATGGTCCTGAGGGGAGATCATGGGAGCCCGTGGAGAATATCAACGCCCCAGCTCTCATCAAGGATTTTGAGCGAAGGTTTCCAAGCAAGCCTAAAAAGAGGGGGAGTAAAGGGGGGGTACTGTAATGGCTGCCGCGCCGTTCCCAGCCGTCCCCACGGCCTCTGCTCCGGTTCCGGCGCCCTCCATCACCAGCTGCTCATCCCGAGCTCCACTTAACCGCTCCGGACGCTCTGCTGGCCCTGGACGGCGTCAGGTGAGTGCATCTTTTACCTCATTTCGCGGCCGTCATCCTCGATGTGCGGCTGCAGTCACTAGAGGGCGCACGCGCTGACTCGTCCTTTTTTAAAGGGCCACCGCGTGCCTTAATTCCTAAGACTTCCTATTTAAGGTTCCTCGTCCTTTGCATCCCTGCTTGTTCAACCAAGTTCCCCGTGAGTTCACTGTGCCCTGGTTCCCTGTTTCCATCCCTTCTGCCTTTTGTCTGGATTTCCCGTTACTGACCTCTGCTTGAACTTGACTATCCTTGTCTGCCGCCTGCCTTGACCTATTGCTGCCATATACCCGTTACGACGTCTGCTGCCTGTCCTGACTGCTGCCTATCCATCCGACTGCCTCTACCCGCTGTGCCAAGCGTTGCCTGGGTTCCAAGCACCATCTCCCCGATGACACCGAGGATCCACTAACAAACCGGTGAGAACCGTTATAGGCAGTATCTGCAGAGGGCACTGTGGCATTATCTACAGGTGGGTGTGTGGCATTATCTACAGTGGGCACTGTGGCATAATCTATGGGTGGGTGTGTGGCATTATCTACAGCGGGCACTGTGGCATTATCTGTTATGGAATCACTGGTTGCGCATTTCCCAAAAGGCTGCTGGAGACTGTCGGGAGTAAGCGTGCAAATAAGACCGCAACCCCAAATCCGTCACAACTCTGATGGACAGAGTCTAAGGCTACTCCGAGTTATTTGTCAGAGCCCACCGCAAGGCGGGATGGTTTATGCTGCAGAGAACCCAAGTTGTTCTAACAGAGTTCAGTGTTGGATAAGGGGGGCAGTGCAGGCAATACCTGAACAGGTAATCAGACAGCCCGAGGGTAACAGAAAGTCCCAAATAGAGCGAGTGGACATCAGGCACAGCAGAAGCCAGAACTAGCCAGATTATGTCTCCTACTCTCTGTACCTTTACTCAAAATTAGCATAGTAGGCGCGGAGCTGGGGATGTAGCGGGGCAACGGGAGGGCCAGAAAAAAATATTACAGCGCTGGAATCAAGAGGACACCAGGAACAAGGGGAGGAATGTGGTTTAAATATGACAAAACATGACGGTTTCTCATTAGGGCGAGCACCCATACAAATCAGTAAGGGGTAACTAAACGTTCCACAAACTTCTGACACGTCATAGTGACATGTCAGAAGATTTAATTGTAGGGGGTCCAAGCACTGAGACCCCCACCAATCCTAAAACGAAGCGGCAGAAGAGCTCCTGTGAGTGCTGAGCAGCTTAGTTTCTGTTCATCATTTTCCGGAAAGCCGATGTATCGGAGTACGGGTTCAAAGACTTTCTATTGAGTCCGCACTCAGATACACTGATTTCCGGAAAAAGCCGAGCACTTCTGCCGCTTAGTTTTAGCGATTGGTGGGTCTCAGTGCTTGGACCCCCTCCAATCAAAACTTCTGAAATGTCACTATGACATGTCAGAAGCTTGTCGGAAGTTTAGTTACCCTTTAAGAATTGACATAACATAACACAGATTGACAATCCCACCAACAAAATGGATGACATCCGTTTAAATATTGGAAACTTTATTAATATTTAACAATGGCATCCTTTACACCAAAAGACATTACAAGACCACATGACACCTGAAAATTCCATGACATCAGGAGATCACATGACACCTGAACATTCCATGACATCACCAGGTCACATGACACCTGAACATTCCATGACATCAGGAGATCACATGACACCTGGGAATTCCATTACATCACAAGATCACATCACACCTGAACATTCCATGACATCACAATTATGTACTTGGTGTATGAAGACCATAGACTATTGGACGGCTCATTTTTACATGAAGAGACTGAAGACCTGAGGAGAGCTCTCCACGTGACCAGCACCAAGAAAGGAAGAGAAGTCCTCCAGGTATGTAGGGAAGTTATACACCCGACATTTATCAGCTGACATATGTCCCTAAGGAGATTCCAGGATCTGAACTTTCTCTATGACCATATGACCGGCGTTTCATCTACCAGTACCGGAGTATTGATTGATATCTACGTCTGCTATGAGAAGGAGTAGATTTGCTCCATATTTTGTGCCAATTTCTGCCATAAGTGATGCTAAATATTTTGGTCTATGAGGGGCCCCGCTCCCGCTGTGAAACCCCGCTAACTATTCTTGTCACTTATAAAAGTGGTGAAATCTGTGAAAAGCTGCAACTATGGCGCAAATATGGCGTGCACCATAATGTGACTTTTTATACGGCATAAAAGTGGCGTAGAACATTTGATAAGATTCCCTCACTGGATTATTCATGTCTATTATTTTGTATATCTGTAATTCATATTTGATCTGGGTGATATGTATTCTGGGTGATATGTATACTGGGTGATATGTACACTGGATGATATGTATTCTGGGTGATATGTATACTGGATGATATGTATACTGGGTGATATGTATACTGGGTGATATCTATACTGGGTGATATATATACTGGGTGATATGTATACTGGGGGATATGTATACTGGGTGATATGTATACTGGATGATATGTATACTGGATGATATGTATACTGGGTGATATGTATACTGGGTGATATATATACTGGGTGATATGTATACTGGGGGATATGTATACTGGGTGATATGTATACTGGGTTATATGTATATTGGGTGATATGTATACTGGGTGATATGTATACAGGGTGATATGTTCACTGGGTTATATGTATACAGGATGATATATATACTGGGTGATATGTATACTGGGTGATATGTATACTGGGTTATATGTATACTGGATGATATATATACTGGGTTATATGTATACTGGGTGATATGTATACTGGGTGATATGTTAACTGGGTGAAATGTATACTGGGTAATATATATACTGAGTGATATGTATACTGGGTGATATGTATACTGGGTGCTATGTATACTGTGTGCTGTATATACTGGTTGATATGTACACTAGATGATATGTATACTGGGTGATATGTATACTGGATGATATGTATAGTGGGTGATATGTATTCTGGATGATATGTACATTGGGTGATATCTATACTGGATGATATGTATACTGGTTTACAAGTATACTGGGTTAAATGTATACTGGATGATATGTATACTCTATTATATGTACACTGGGGGATATTTAAACTGGGGGATATGTACACTGGGTGATATGTATACTGGATGATATGTATACTGGGGGATATATATACTGGGTGATATGTATACTGGATGATATGTATACTGGGTGATATGTATACTGGATGATATGTATACTGGGTGATATGTATACTGGATGATATGTATACTGGGTGATATGTATACTGGGTGATATGTATACTGGGTGATATGTTCACTGGATGATATGAATACTGGGTGATATGTACACTGGATGATATGTATACTGGATGATATGTATACTGGGTGATATGTATACTGGGTGATATGTATACTGGATTATATGTATGCTGGATGATATGTATACTGGGTGGTATGTATACTGGGTGATATGTATACTGGGTGATATGTGCACTGGATGATATGAATACTGGGTGATAGGTACACTGTATTATATGTTTACTGGAGGATATGTACACTGGGTAACATATATACTGGATGATATGTATACTGTTTGGTATGTATACTGGGTGATATGTACACTGGGTAACATATATACTGGATGATATGTTACTGGATGATATGTACACTGGGTGATATGTACACTGGGTGATATGTATACTAGGTGATATGTACACTGGATGATATGTACACTGTATGATATGTATACTGGAGGATATATACACTGGGTAATATGTATACTGCCTGATATGTATACTGGATGAAAGGTATACTGGGTGATATGTATACTGTGTGATATGTATACTGGTTTATATGTATACTGGGTGATATATACACTGGGTAACATATATACTGGATGATATGTTACTGGATGATATGTATACTGGATGATATATTACTG
This sequence comes from Rhinoderma darwinii, assembly GCF_050947455.1. NCBI lineage: Eukaryota > Metazoa > Chordata > Amphibia > Anura > Rhinodermatidae > Rhinoderma > Rhinoderma darwinii. The sequence goes on from NC_134688.1 coordinate 7,191,050, forward strand.
GATGATATGTACACTGGGTGATATGTACACTGGGTGATATGTATACTGCCTGATATGTATACTGGATGAAAGGTATACTGGGTGATATGTATACTGGATGATATGTATACTGGGTGATATGTATACTGGTTTATATGTATACTGGGTGATATATACACTGGGTAACATGTATACTGGATGATATGTTACTGGATGATATGTATACTGGATGATATGTATACTGGATGATATGTATACTGGGTGATATGTAAACTGGTTGATATATATACTGGGTGATATGTATACTGTATGATATGTATACTGGGTGATATGTATACTGGTTTATATGTATACTGGGTGATATATACACTGGGTAACATGTATACTGGATGATATGTTACTGGGTGATATGTATACTGCGTGATATGTATACTGGATGTTATGTATACTGGGTGATATGTATACTGGGTGATATGTATACTGGTTTATATGTATACTGGGTGATATGTATACTGGGGATTGTAGTGAACATAAAACGGAATTGTGTTTTTTTTTTCTTCTAGAACAGAAAATCTCATCAAATCAAAAGATAAAAGACACAAAGACATTAACTCAAGATTAAGACACAATCTCAAGACTAAGACACAATCTCAAGACTAAAACACAATCTCAAGACTAAGACAATCTCAAGACTAAGACACAATCTCAAGACTAAGACACAATCTCAAGACTAAGACACAATCTCAAGACTACGACACAATCTCAAGAATAAGACACAATCTCAAGAATAAGACACAATCTCAAAAATAAGACACAATCTCAAGACTAACACACTATCTCAAGACTACGACACAATCTCAAGAATAAAACACAATCTCAAGAAGAAGGCTCAATCTCAAGAATAAGACACAATCTCAATACTAAGACACAATCTCAAGACTACGACACAATCTCAAAACTAAGACACAATCTCAAAACTACGAAACAATCTCAAGAATAAAACACAATCTCAAGAATAAGACACAATCTCAAGAATAAGACTCAATCTCAAGAATAATACACAATCTCAAGAATATTACTCAATAACAAGAATAAGACACAATCTCAAGAATAAGACACAATCTCAAGAATAAGACACAATCTCAAGAATATTACTCAATAACAAGAATAAGACACAATCTCAAGAATAAGACACAATCTCAAGAATAAGACACAATCTAAAGAATAAGAGACAATCTCAAGAATGAGACACAATCCCAAGAATAAGACTCAATCTCAAGAATAGGACACAATCTCAAGACTACGACACAATCTCAAGAATAAGACAGAATCTCAAGAATAAGACTCAATCTCAAGAATAAGACACAATCTCAAGACTACGACACAATCTCAAGAATAAGACACAATCTCAAGAATAAGACACAATCTCAAGAATAAATCACAATCTCAAGAATAAGACAATCTCAAGACTACGACACAATCTCAAGAATAAGACACAATCTGAAGAATAAGACTCAATCTCAAGAATAAGACACAATTTTAAGAATAAGACACAATCTCAAGACTACGACACAATCTCAAGAATAAGACACAATCTCAAGAATAAGACTCAATCTCAAGAATAAGACACAATCTCAAGAAAAAGACACAATCTCAAGACTACGACACAATCTCAAGACTACGACACAATCTCAGGAATAAGACACAATCTCAAGAATGAGACTCAATCTCAAGAATAAGACACAATCTCAAGAATAAGACACAATCTCAAGAATATTACTCAATAACAAGAATAAGACACAATCTCAAGATTAAGACACAATCTCAAGAATAAGACTTAATCTTAAGAATAAGACACAATCTAAAGAATAAGACACAATCTCAAGAATAAGACACAATTTCAAGAATAAGACTCAATCTCAAGAATAGGACACAATCTCAAGACTACGACACAATCTCAAGACTACGACACAATCTCAAGAATAAGACACAATCTCAAGAATAAGACACAATCTCCAGAATAAGACACAATCTCAAGACTAAGACACAATCTCAAGACTACGACACAATCTCAAGAATAAGACACAATCTCAAGAATAAGACTCAATCTCAAGAATAAGACACAATCTCAAGAATAAGACACAATCTCAAGACAAAGACACAATCTCAAGACTACGACACAATCTCAAGAATAATACACAATCTCAAGAATAAGACTCAATTATAAGAATAAGACACAATCTCAAGAATAAGACACAATCTCAAGACTACGACACAATCTCAAGACTACGACACAATCTCAGGAATAAGACACAATCTCAAGAATAAGACACAATCTCAAGAATAAGACACAATCTCAAGAATAAGACACAATCTCAAGAATAAGACTCAATCTCAAGAATAAGACACAATCTCAAGACTACGACACAATCTCAAGAATAAGACACAATCTCAAGAATAAGACACAATCTCAAGAATAAAACACAATCTCAAGACTAAGACACAATCTCAAGACTACAACAATCTCAAGAATAAGACACAATCTCAAGAATAAGACACAATCTCAAGAATAAGACACAATCTCAAGACTACGACACAATCTCAAGAATAAGACACAATCTCAAGAATAAGACACAATCTCAAAAATAAGACACAATCTCAAGACTAAGAAACAATCTCAAGACTACGACACAATCTCAAGAATAAAACACAATCTCAAGAAGAAGACTCAATCTCAAGAATAAGACACAATCTCAATACTAAAACACAATCTCAAGACTACGACACAATCTCAAAACTAAGACACAATCTCAAAACTACGAAACAATCTTAAGAATAAAACACAATCTCAAGAATAAGACACAATCTCAAGAATAAGACTCAATCTCAAGAATAAGACACAATCTCAAGAATATTACTCAATAACAAGAATAAGACACAATCTCAAGAATAAGACACAATCTCAAGAATATTACTCAATGACAAGAATAAGACACAATCTCAAGACTAAGACACAATCTCAAAACTACAAAACAATCTCAAGAATAAGACACAATCTCAAGAATAAGACACAATCTCAAGAATATTACTCAATACCAAGAATAAGACACAATCTCAAGAATAAAACACAATCTCAAGAATAAGAGACAATCTCAAGAATAAGACTCAATCTCAAGAATAAGACACAATCTCAAGAATAAGACAATCTCAAGAATAAGACACAATCTCAAGACTACGACACAATCTCAAGACTACGACACAATCTCAAGAATAAAACACAATCTCAAGAATAAGACACAATCTCAAGAATAAGACAGAATCTCAAGAATAAGACTCAATCTCAAGAATAAGACACAATCTCAAAACGACGACCCAATCTGAAGAATAAGACAGAATCTCAAGAATAAGACACAATCTCAAGAATAAAACACAATCTCAAGACTACGACACAATCTCAAGAATAAGACACAATCTCAAGAATAAGACACAATCTCAAGACTACGACACAATCTCAAGAATAAGACACAATCTCAAGAATAAGACTCAATCTCAAGAATAAGACACAATCTCAAGACTACGACTCAATCTCAAGAATAAAACACAATCTCAGGAATAAGACAATCTCAAGAATAAGACACAATCTCAAGACTACGACTCAATCTCAAGAATAAAACACAATCTCAGGAATAAGACAATCTCAAGAATAAGACACAATCTCAAGACTACGACACAATCTCAAGACTACGACAATCTCAGGAATAAGACACAATCTCAAGAATAAGACTCAATCTCAAGAATAAGACACAATCTCAAGACTACGACTCAATCTCAAGTATAAAACACAATCTCAAGAATAAGACACAATCTTAAGACTAAGACACAATCTTAAGAATAAAACACAATCTCAAGAATAAGACTAAATCTCAAGAATAAGACACAATCTCAAGACTACGACACAATCTCAAGAATAAGAGACAGTCAGGAAATCATGGGAAGATTAAGACGTCATCACTAGACAGAGATCAGGTTAGAATAAAGGTGTTCTCCCATAATCAACATTCATCCCTTATCCTACAGGACGGGTGATAGATATCTGATGGCTGGAAGTGCGAGCGCTGGGACCCCAGTGATCCCTAGAACATAGGTCTATGTTTCCCCTGTGTACATGGAGCGTCAGTGCACATGCGTGACCACCGCCCCACTCACTGTCTACCGGACGGAGACCTCCGAGTTGCTCCATTGTCTGTCTGAACCTTAGTATAGCCGGGAAGGCGTACTCTGCAGTGAGAGGACAGGGAGCAGGGCTATGTCTCCATTTGGAGTGTCCGTATTGGACTTGGGAGACAGTTTTAGCTTCGTCCATTTTCTGGGCAGTGAATGGAGCAGTGGTCACTCCTGTGAACTATCGCTCCATTCACACAGGGGACTCGGGGACCTGCGTTCCTGTAAACGCTGGGGTCCTAGCGCTCGCACCTCCAGCCATCTGACATCACACAATTTTGTTTGTGGGAAAACACCTTTTAGATTTGGAGGGTTCCTTCTTTTAGATTGTAAGCTCCTAGGAGCAGGGCTTAAGATTTGGTGGAACCCTTAGGAAATGGTGGGATCCTCTCTTTAGCGTTAGGCGTCCTGGTAATAATTGATTGTGAACTGTCGGAGAGGATTCCTTTCGTTACATTGTAATGTAGACGTGTCACATTGTATTGGATGTTATAACCAGACTCTGCTTTATGTCCAGATGCAGTAGGCAGACGATCGATCTGATCCAGGGTGATCTCCGATCGCCACATATGGGGTCAGGAAGGAATTATTTTTCCCCTTAGAGACAGATCTCCGGGGGTTTTCTTCGCCTTCCTCTGGATCACTGGGTTGTGGCTCTTACCTCAGGACCTTACAATGAGAATTGTCCTTTGTGACAATCGCTGGGCGGTCAGATTGACTGTCACCAGGAGTTTACACCCCCCAGGTCCTGAATTAAGAGCCACAACTCTCATCATTTAATAAAATAGAGAAAGTCATTCTTTTTATGACACTTCTGCTTATTGCTAAAAACCACCGTCTCTCGTGTCGTTATTCTCCGGGATTCTTCCATAACACGGGTGTAATATAATAGAGAAGAGGGGGCAGATTTATGTAGACCAGCGTTCCATAGACCAGTCAGAAACAGAAGTGTCTCGGAGTAAAGCGCGGCCACATTTCTAAGAGGTCCAGGTCTCTGAATAAATTTGGCGCATTTTGGTCTGTTTTAGAGTCAGGAAAGAAAGCGAAGATTTACTCTACAATCTGCAGCGTTTTCTGTGGTAAGAATTAGTAAATGTGTCAGACCTATGGCGGCCCCGGCCCTTTACAATTAACCCCGTCTAATGTTCACAAGTATTGGGAGACTAGAAAAGCTGCAAATTTTATCACAAATAGGGCGTGCGCCAACATTGCGTAATTTCTACCTCAGAAAGCTGACGTCATTCCATTGATAAATTCCCCCAGGATCATTGGTAACCCCCATATTATCTGGAGCAGAACCGGCCAGTCCTCACTCCAACATCCACCACGTCCTGCAGTTTACAATATTCAGCCAAGGATTGCCACCTTTTTACCATAAAATATCGACCAGGGTAAATACGGGCGGTGGTTTTCAGGGGTGACTTAACACAGAGTTTGTTTTGAAGGCGGGAGCCCGAAGAAGAGCCACAGGGGCCAGGTTTGAGGAAAACATTTTTCAGCAAAAAACTTCTAATATGTGTAACGTCCGCGGCTGCGGCTCATCGTTCCTACTTACCCCCCCCCCCCCCCCCGACGGCCGCGACCGCAGACTACCTAGTGCTGACCGACATCTCCTTCCTAGGAGACGCCAGTACTCTGTTATGTCCGTGGCTGCGGGCCATCAGCGCCACTCTCCCCATGACAGCCGAAGCCACGAGTCGGCGAGCGCTGGACCCAGTCTCCTTCCCAGGAGACGCCAGCAATCGCTTCCACTCACCTCAGCCGGATCCAGTAAGAGCAGCGCGCACACCGGACTTTGATGAAGCATTAGGCCGTGAGTACACTGGACTATAAAAGGGGTCCGGCCCCCTACATTCCGTACTATCCTGGTCGAGTACTGTGTTGAGCCAAAGTCATGCCGTGCTGTATACTACGCCTGACCTGCTTCACCTCGCCTGACGTCTACCTGCTGCCTAGTCCCAGCCGAGCCTGCCCTGCTGCTGCCCGAGCTGCCACACGTACCTATACGAACTATAGACGTTGACCTGTGCCCTGTTGGCCAGCTGCCATAATGCCAAGGCGGTACGTCCCAGTGGGTCCACAAACCCTACGTGACAGTACGCTCAGGCCATGGACCCCGCTAGTCGATTCAAGACCATGACGACGTCTCAAGAGATGCGGGGGCGGATATGCTAGACCTCCAGTCTAGACAGGACCAACTCCTCCAGGCGTTGATCATTCTTGCACGTCGGCAGGAGGCACAAGCTGCCGTTCCTCCTACTACACCTACTGGCAGTGTTGATCCTCAGACTACACCTCTTGGCAGTGTGGACCCGCGTGTTTCTTTGCCACTTCCTGACCGCTATGATAGAGACGCAAGTACCTGTCGTGGATTTCTGAATCAGTGCCAGATCCACTTCAGCCTGCATAGTAGGACATTTTCGTCTGATGGTGCAAGGGTCGCTTTCATCATCTTTCTCCTCATTGATTATCCTATGCCAAGGAGACACCTCCGTGAGTGAGTGCACCATCCACATCCGCACCCTGGTGGGAGAGCTGTTATGGAACAATGAGGCCCTGGTGGCTGCATTCTGGCATGGACTGGCTCCTGGCATTCTTCTGTCCACCCGGATTGATATACGGATCCGAGAACACCTCCAAGAGGTTCAACGAGAGGGAGTCCTTCCCAGTCTGGCTCCTACTTTTCAACAACCCCTGCTGTCCTCAGATGTCGATCCTCCTAAGGAGTCTGTGATAATGGACCAGTGTAAGCTATCCTCCCAGGACAGACAACGCAGACACACTTCTGGACTCTGTCTTTATTGCGGCCGCATTGGCCATCTTGTGTACCTGTGCCCCCAAAAAGCCCAACGCCTATTGTTGCTAGGAGTGACAACCTTGGGTAAGAAAGGACTTCCCTCTAGATTGTCCATGCCTGTGACCATAGTGTCCGGCGAGAGAACGCATCAGGTCTCTGCGTATCTGGACTCTGGATCCGCTGCTAATTTAATCCGTAGAGACCTGGTGGACCTTCTTCAATTACCCACCACACCTCTGGAGAGCCCGTTGACAGTTGCTTCAGTAGATGGACTACCTCTCTCAGACCCAGTTATAGCTGTGACCAAGCCGCTGAGGCTCCAAGTACGAGCCCTTTACTCCAAATTTCTGCAGGTCTATGTCCTATCCAAAGCTGTTAACCCTGTGTTGCTGGGCCTGCCTTGGCTCCGAATGCATGCCCCAGTCCTGGACTGGAATTCTGGAGAGGTTCTCTAGTGGGGACCTGAGTGTCAAAGCCGTTGCCTGGTGCAGATTTGTTAGATTCAGCCTTCTCTGCCTCGGTCATTGGCTGGATTGCCGGGTCATTATTCTGTATTTTCGGACGTCTTCAGCAAGAGGGAGGTGGAGACATTGCCCCCACATCGGGCGTATGACTGCCCTATCGAGCTGATTCCTGGTGCATCCCTTCCCCGTGTTAGGGTATATCCTCTCTCCTTGCCAGAGACTCTGTCCATGTCCGCCTATGTGAAAGAGAACATGGAAAGGTGCTTCATACGAAAATCTTCCTCCCGGCAGGAGCCGGGTACTTCTTTGTCAAAAAGAGAGATGGCTCTCTCCGTCCTTGTATCGACTACCGAGGTCTCAACCAGATCACGGTGAAGAATAAATATCCATTGCCACTGATCTCTGAACTGTTTGATCGTATAAGTGGTGCCAAGATTTTTTCTAAACTAGACCTGCGTGGGGCTTACAACCTAATGCGGATTCGCCATAGAGCGCTTTTTGGGAATTGCCAATATTTACAGACAGTTTATTTTAAACTTCTCCTCACTGACTTCTCCTATATGTAACCTCACTAAGAAGGGCATGAACGCCAAGGTGTGGACACCCGAGGCAGAGTCCGCATTCAATAGCCTGAAAAGAGCCTTCACGTCAGCCTCTATCCTCCATCATCCGGATGTCTCTCTGCAGTTCTCGTTGGAGGTGGATGCATCCTCTGTCGGTACTGGTGCACTCCTGTTCCAGAGAGGTCCCAAGGGCAAGTCAATGGTATGTAGATATTTCTCTAAGCTCTTCTTTTCCGCAGAACGCAACTACTCGATTGGGGATCTGGAGTTACTAGCCATCAAATTGGCTCTGGAAGAGTGGAGACATCTACTAGATGGTGAAGCTCATCCGATCCTAATTTTTACAGACCACAAGAATCTGACCTACCTCCAGACGGCTCAATGGTTGAACCCTCGTCAGGCCAGGTGGTCACTGTTCTTTACCAGGTTCCAGTTTGAGCTCCATTATCGCCCGGCCGACAAGAATGTGAGGGCCGATGCCTTGTCCGGGTCTTTTGAGACGGAAGACACCATTGAGATTCCACAGAACATTGTTGATACGTCTTGCATTGTCTCTGTCAATCCTCTGCAAGTTGGGGACATTCCTCCAGAGAGGACTTTTGTGCGCCTGGCTGATCGTGCAAGAATCCTCTGCTGGGGACACTCCTCTAGACTGGCAGGTCACGCGGGGATCCGTCAGACCCGGGATCTGATTGCTCATCATTTCTGGTGTCCCACGCTGCCCAACGACATTATGGACTTTGTTTATTCCTGTTCAGTATGTGCAGCCAAATAGGTCGCTCACATTTCAGATCTGCTGGTCTGCTCCAGTCATTGCCTGTGCCCAATGCCCCCCGGCAGCATATAGCTATGGACTTTAATATGGACCTGCCTCTGTCTGCCGGATGCAGTACTATCTGAGTGGTGGTGGATCGATTTTTGAAGATCGCCCACTTCGTTGCTCTGACCGGTCTTCCTTCTGCTCCTCAGCTGGCCAAGCTGTTCATCTAACACATCTTCCGCCTGCACGGCTTGCCGCAGCATATTGTGTCTGATCGGGGGGGGGGGGGGGGGAGTTCAACCCGAAGTTCTGGAGAGCCCTCTGCGGACTCCTCGGTTTGAAGTTGGACTTTTCCTCAAACTACCATCTTCAGTCCAATGGTCAGTTCGAGAGGATCAATCAGATCTTGGAGAACTACCTACGCCACTTCATCTCCAAGCAGCATGATGACTGGCTGCAGCTGCTTCCGTGGGCTGAGTTCTCATATAATAATCACACCAGCGAGTCCACAAGGAATACACCGTTCCAAATTATCTACGGCCAACACCCACGATACCTCCGAGGTACCAGCCGCTGACTCCGCTTTTAGAGACTTCCCTGCAGATCTGGCAGCAGACTCGATCCTCCAACCTAATGGCAGTCGACCGCATGAAACGGAAGGCTGACACAAGGAAAAGAGAACCTCCTCATTTTCTCCCTGGCATGAAGGTCTGGCTATCTTCTAGGAATATTCGACTAAGCGTGCCATCATGCAAATTTGCTCCCAGGTTCCTCGGACCCTTCGAAATTCTACAGCAGATCAACCCTGTCGCCTACAAGCTTCGGCTGCCTCCTTCCCTCAAGATCCCCAACTCCTTCCATGTCTCCCTCCTGAAGCCGGCGGTTCTAAACCGCTATACCAAAACTCCTAGCCCTGCCGTTGCCTCCAGCGGCGGTCCTTCAGACACCTTTGAGGTTAAGGAGATCTTGAACACCAAAAAAGTGAGAGGAAAGACTTTTTATTTGGTGGATTGGAGGGGGTTTGGTCCTGAAGAGAGATCCTGGGAGCCAGAAGAGAACCTCAATGCTCCTACTCTTCTGAAAAAGTTTCTCTTTCGCTCTGGTCCCAAGAAGAGGGGGGATATTGTCATGTCCGTGGCTGCGGGCCACCAGCGCCACTCTCCCCATGACAGCCGCAGCCAGGAGTTGGCGAGCGCTGGCCACAGTTTCCTTCCCAGGAGACGCCAGCACTCGCTTCCACTCACCTCAGTTGGTTACCATAGGGTGAGCGTGCACGCTCGTGCCCGTTCTTAAAGGGGCAGCGCGCGCACCGTACTTTGATGAAGCATCAGGCCGTGAGTACCCTGGACTATAAGAGGGCTCCGGCCCCCTGCTTCGATGCCTGAGCATTGTTGTTGTTTCCCTAGTTTGTCTATGCAATGGTCTCCTAGTGTGTTCCTGTTTCCTGCATTCTATACTATCCTGGTCGAGTGCTGTGTTGAGCCAAAGTCGTACCATGCTGTATACCATGCCTGACCTACTTCACCTCGCCTGACGTCTACCTGCTGCCTAGTCCCTGCCGAGCGTGCCTTGCTACTGTCCGAGCTGCCACAGGTACCCTCTATGAACTATAGACTTTGACCTGCGCCCTGTTGGCCAGCTGCCATTCTGCCAAGGCGGTACGGCCCAGTGGGTTGACAAACCTTACGTGACATACTCACTGCCGCTCTGCAGCGGCTTCTGGCATGCGCATGCTTGAGCATTGTTTGTATACCTATGTTAGTCTTGCAAATGGTACATTAGTGGTATCCTGTTCCCAGTGTTCCTGTGTCCTGCTACTTGCATCCTCTGTCCCGTGCTGTATTTGTTCCTGTGCTGTCTCTAGTGTTGGAGTCGTGTTGTGACGTCTGTTACCACTGCATGACTGTATACGGCCTCTTAGGCTGTCATCTGCGGCCTGCAGGACACCGTAGCTCCCTCAGGAAAGGAGCGAGCAGGCTGAAGAATAAGCGGCAAGGTGCTAGAAGTGGCTCTGCTCCGGAACCCCGGCTCTGGGGAAGCCCCTGACATCACTGTCTACGTGGGTGTGTGGCAGTATCTACTGAGGGCACTGTGGCATTATCTACGGGTGGCTGTCTGGCAGTATCTAGAGAGGACACTGTGGCATTATCTACGGGTGGCTGTCTGGCAGTATCTATAGAGGACACCGTGGCATTATCTACGGGTGCGTGTGTGGCAGTATATGCAGATGGCACTGTGGCATTATCTACGGATGGGTGTGTGGCAGTGTAACGGCTGCTGCGCCGTTCCCCGCCGTCCCCACGGCCTCTGCTCCGGTTCCGGCGCACTCCATCACCAACTGCTCATCCCGAGCTCGACTTTATCCGATCCGGACGCTCTGCTGGCCATGGACGGCGTCAGGTGAGTGCATCCTTTACCTCATTTCGCGGCCGTCCCTGCTTGCTCAACCAAGTTCCCCGTGAATTCCCTGTGCCCTGGTTCCCTGTTTCCATCCCTTCTGCCTTTTGTCTGGATTTCCCGTTACTGACCTCTGTTTGAACTTGACTATCCTTGTCTGCCGCCTGCCTTGACCCATTGCTGCCATACCCGTTACAACGCCTGCCGCCTGCCTTGACCTATTGCTGCCATTGCCGTTACGATGTCTGCTGCCTGCCTTGACCTATTGCTGCCATACCCGTTACGACGTCTGCCGCCTGCTTTGACCTATTGCTGCCACACCTGTTACGACATCTGCTGCCTGTCCTGACTCCTGCCTATCCATCCGACCGCCTCTACCCGCTGTGCCAAGCGTTGCCTGGATTCCAAGCACCATCTCCCAGACGACATTGAGGATCCACGAACAAACCGGTGAGAACAGTTATAGGTTGAACAAGCCATGGATCCCCTTGACACAGCCCTGCCGGACACGGCTGATATGGCTCAGGAGCTTTCTAGACAAAGAAGTCTGCCAAGATCAGCTGTTTCAGCTACTGCAGAATGTATCCACTCGTTTGAACGAACTAGCGCCTCCGGCGCCTCCAATACCACCACCACCGCAAGCTCCTGTCTACAGTCCTGGACTACACCTACCTACACCTGCCCGCTATGAGGGAGACCCCAAGACCTGCAGGGGATTTTTTAGCCTATGCACCATCCACTTTGAAGTCATGGCACATCATTTTTCCTCAGACCGGGCTATATCCTGTCCCTGCTGTCTGGTGAAGTGCTGGCTTGGGCATCGCCCTTGTGGGAGAGAAACGACCCCATCATGTACAACATTCAGAACTTTCTCTCCACGTTTAAAAGGGTGTTTGAAGAACCGGGTCGAGCCTCTTCTGCAGCTTCCTCTCTACTCAAGCTCCGGCAAGGAACCTCCACTGTAGGCCAATACACCATTCAATTCCGCACCTTGGCTACTGAACTCCAGTGGAATAATGAGGCTTTGGTATCGACCTTCTGGGAGGGTCTGGCGGGCCGAATCAAGGATGAACTTGCTGGCCGAGACCTTCCACCGTCCTTGGATGACTTGATTACTCTAGCTAATCGTATAGATATACGTTTTTGTGAGAGACAACGAGAATCTGCTCGAGGCAATCGTACATCACGGTTGGCACCAACCTTCCAAAGACCTCTTCTGGCCTCATCTTCCTCCCGGTCGGACGAACCCACGCAGGTGGAGAGTACAAGACTCACGCCTGAGGAACGCCAGAATAGACGCAAGTTGAATTTATGTTTGTATTGTGGTGGAAAAACGCACTTCCTCAGAGACTGTCCAGTGAGGCCGGAAAACTCCAACGCCTAGGGCAAGTAGGAGAGGCTACCCTAGGTGGAATACCTTCCTCTCAGAAGATGACCATACCAGCGAAGCTGTCCTTTGCAGGAACCACTTTCGACGTTCAAGCCTTCCTAGATTCCGGATCCGCTGGGAATTTTCTGTGCCAGTCCTTGGTAAATCGCTACCAAATCCCAGTGCAAAGACTAACCAAACCATTATCCATTGCTTCTGTAGATGGGAGGCTTCTACATGAAACTATTTATCTCGTCACTGAGCCCATTCTCCTGTTAACTGGGGCGCTATGTAGCGCCAATGGCCGCGGGCCGTCGAGTTTACTCACCTCCCGACGCCCGCAGCCATGGATCTGTGAGCGCTGGCCTCCGTCTCCCTCCTAGGAGATGCCAGCGCTCACTTCCGCTCCGTTTGGCTGGATCCCGTAGGGTGCGCGCGCACGCTCGCGCCCGGCCTTAAAGGGCCAGCACGCGCAATTAGGAAATCGTCATTACCATCAACTGCCACGATTTCCTGGTCTATAAGAAGGTCCCTGGCCTTCTAATCCTTGCCTGAGCGTTGTTAGTCTTTCCCAGTCTGTCTCGCAAATGGTTCCTTAGTGTCTCCCGTTCCAGCTGTTACCCGTGCCCTGTTACCGTTCCTGTATTCTGTATTGTTCCTGTGCCTACCCGCGTTCAAGTGTCTTCTCCCACGTCAAGTGCCATCTGCAACGTCAAGTGCCATCGGATACTGCCCGCCACGTCTTGCGCCACTTACCGCACCTGCCTCCATCCGTGCTGAAGCCACAACCACCGCCCGGACTATTTCAGGTACCCAAGCATACTGTCTACCATTTACTTCTGCATAGACTGTGACCTGGTCAGCTGCCTCCCCGCTACGGCGGAGCGGCCTAGTGGGTCCACATACCCTGTGCCCGTGACACGCTGCACCAGGAACGTATCTCCTTCTATGTGTTAAAGAACTCTCTGAACCCTTTTCTTCTGGGTCTACCGTGGTTGCAGAAGCACTCTCCCGTTATTGACTGGACTGGAGGTCAAATTACCCGCTGGAGTGACTTCTGTCACCAACATTGTCTACAATCCATTCGCCCACCCATGCCTCAGTCTACAGAACCTAACTCGGAAGGACTTCCTACTCCATACAAAAGCTTCTCTGATGTCTTCTGTAAACAACAAGCTGAATCGCTGCCTCCTCACAGGCCATACGACTGTGCCATAGACCTGGTCCCCAACGCCACGCCTCCCAGAGGTCGAGTCTACCCTTCTGTTCTTGCCCGAGACTGAGGCCATGTCTCGGTATGTCCAAGAAAATCTGGAGAGAGGATTCATCCGTAAGTCCTCCTCTCCTGCAGGTGCAGGTTTTTCTTTGTGGGAAAAAAAGACGGCTCCCTGCGTCCTTGTATTGATTACCGAGGATTGAATAATATCACGTTAAAGAACAAGTTCCCGTTACCATTGATCTCAGAACTCTTTGACCATCTACGGGGGGCGAAAATCTTCACCAAACTAGACCTTCGTGGAGCTTATAACCTCATCCGTATCCGCGAGGGAGACGAATGGAAAACCGCCTTCAATACTCGTGATGGGCATTTTGAATACCTTGTCATGCCCTTCGGACTTTGTAATGCTCCTGAGGTTTTCCAGGCCTTTGTTAATTACATTTTTCGAGATCTGTTGTACAGCTGTGTGGTGGTATACCTAGACGACATTTTAATCTTTTCTCCCAATATTTAAACTCATCGTGTGCATGTGCGCCAAGTGTTACAGCGTCTGCGAGAGAACTCTCTGTTTGCCAAGCTAGAGAAATGCCTCTTCGAGAAAACCAGCCTGCCTTTCCTGGGGTATGTCATTTCCGACCAGGGTCTTCAAATGGATCCAGCCAAGCTGTCCTCAATTCTCAACTGGCCTCGTCCGCAAGGACTCAAAGCTGTCCAATGCCTGCTGAGATTCGCAAATTATTACTGCCAGTTTATTCCTCATTTCTCCTCTATGACAGCTCCTATTTCTGCTCTGACCAAAAAGGGGGTTAATGCCAAAGACTGGACCACGGAGGCCGAAGCCACATTCCAAGCTCTTAAAGCTGCCTTCTCGGGGCGTGGCTAGGCGCGCAGCGGGAGCAGTCGCATGGTTCGATAGCTCTGCACTGAACCCATGTCCTCATCATCCTGCAGATATTATACCTGGGCTAAACTTACCTCATAGTGGCACTGAAGTACCTGGCGATACGAGGAGGACGGTATGGGACCTACGCGTGGGCAATCGGTGACTAAATAGCTCCAGGAATATGCTAGGGGAGAGGGGCAAGATGGCGGCCGCTCCCCTCTGCCTCCTCGTGCTCGTGGATCTGATGGTGCGGCTAAATCTGCAGCTGCAGGCGATTCAACAGCGGGAGAGACTGCACCCACCCTACAGGAAGTCTCTGAGATGTTGCCCCAAGCCATCTCGTCCTGCAAAACTTTGTTGACAGGTAAGCTGGAAGAGGTCAGAATTGATATAGGCCTGCTTAGGCAGGATATGCATAATCTGCGTGAGAGATTGACACATGCTGAGGAACGTATATCGGGTGTGGAAGATAGAGTGGCACCTGTACCGGAGGCGATTGCGGCATTAGAGACTGCGGCTAAACTCTGGAAGAAAAAATCCGACGATTTAGAAAGCTGGCTGCGCTGGAATAACCTCAGAGTCCTAGACTTACCTGAGAAGGTGGAGGGTCAGAACCCGATAGAATTCATCTTAAAATGGCTGCGTGATTTATTCCCGGATGCGTTTTTTTCTGCTGCGTTTGCTGTAGAGCGGGCGCACAGAGTTCCGGCGAGACCGTTACCACTGAGTGCACCTCCTAGGCCCATGCTGGTGCGTCTCTTAAACAGCAATGACCGGGACTTGATTCTGAGATTGGCTCGCAAGTTGCTGGAAATCCGCTTCAATGGCTCAGCGGTCTCCATTTTTCCAGATTTTGGTGCGGATCTACAGAAACGGAGGGCTACCTTTATGTCAGTTAAACGATGACTGCGGGATCTGAACATCTCGTATTCCATGGCATACCCGGCCAGGCTTCGGGTTGTGGATGGAGATCGCTCTATATTCTTCACGATGCCAAAGGATGCTGATGACTGGGTGAACCGCCAACGACAATCACCGCACCGCTAAGTCGCTTCTCCCAGACTTTCTGGAATATTCTGTGTCAAGGAAGCCGAATACTGCTATTGTATGATTATCTGCTAGCAAGAAATGTATTCTTATTGCTTACAATTTTTGCCTTTCCATATCTTTTTATCTTATTGGGTAGATGTGATTTTGCCGCTACTTTAGTATATTTTTCTCTGTACTTCTATGCTTTACTACAGGTATTAATTAATATTGAGACACATGGGTTCTCCCCCCGTACATGCCCGACCACAGTGATGAGAGGGATGTATTGACGTTTTTGATGTCACGTCATGTTGGCGATATAGCTTATGCTGTATTCTACTGTTTCTTCCCTGCTATACTACAGGTTGGACCTATGAGAGGTCTGTTAGTTATGTGTTTTACCATGCACACGTTTTACGCCTATATTCTGTCTACTGATGCTTGTACTGATGATGAGTCCCATCTCCCCAATACTTTTCATTCTCTCCTGAATGGCTAGGATTACTGTTATGTCCTGGAATGTCCGGGGGATGGGCTCCGCAAAGAAAAGAGGTATGATTTTTTCACAAATACGCAAATATACTCCGCAAATTCTTTGTATACAAGAGACCCACTTAACATCCTGCACATCGCGGGTCTTGAATAGACCATGGGTTCAGTGGTCACGCCACTCATGTTGCTCCTCCTATTCCAGAGTGGTTTCTATCCTTATACATAGGTCACTATTATGGGAGGTGGACACTGTTAAGGTGGATGCTGAGGGGCGTTATGTTTCTATTCACGCTTTTATTAATAATAACCCCTATGTGATTATAGGATTATACATTCTGCCGCCGGCATCAATAACTGTAATTTACAAGGCGGAAACTTTTGCGGCCTCCTACCCTAATGCTACACTTCTCTGTATGGGGGACCTAAATATGGTAATGGATGTAGTGCTTGATAGATTTCGAGCTTCCCAGATTTCCGGTTCCAGGTCGTCGATTAGTTTGTCTCTCAAAATATTGATGGCGGAGCTGGGCTGGATAGACTTATTTCGGTTTGCACACCCCTCCACAAAGATGTACTCATGCTCTTCGTTAGGCCATAGCTCCCTATCCCGCATTGATTATGTCTTTGGCAATTCCTTATTAATGTCCCTATCGCCACAGGTTGTATATAAGCACAGGGGTGTATCGGATCACTCCCCTGTCTTGACGTGCCTACTCCACCTAGACATAGGTTGGAAAATGCACCCTTTTTGGTTAAAGGCTATTGGCCTGCAAGATCGGATCCCTGATCAACTGTCGGTGTTCCTACAGGATCATAGTCTGTTTGAACATATTGGTATTAAGTGGGACACGCTTAAGGCGTATCTGAGAGGGTGCCTTAAATCTACCATTTCATACTTAAAACGTAATGCCACAAAAATGGAGGAAGATCTGCCTGCGCAATGTACAGAGCTTGAAAGAGTGTACGTAGCAGATCCATCTGACCTTAATACGCAGAACTGGCTTAAAGTCGGTCGACAATTTTTGATGTATTTACAGGATAGAGCGAACAGGATTTTTTTTTTCATGAAACAGACCCACTTTGAACTAGGAAATCAGTCTAGTAAATTGTTGGCGCATATTGTAAAACAGAACACTCAATCCCCCTCTATTCTTAAAATACGTTGTGTAGATGGGACTGATCTGATAGATACCTTTGATATTGGTGACAGATTTGCACAGTATTACAGAGATTTATATTCCTCAAGGGTTAACTATACTCCTCCCGACCTGCACTCCTTCTTGAATAATATTGTATTTCCCACTCTGTCTGACTCGGATAGAACGCTCATGGATGCTGATATTACTTTGGAGGAGATTTCGAGAGCCATCCATGACCTTGCAAAGGGTAAATCACCGTGACCCGATGGTATTCCTATAGAAGTATATTGTACATATGCAGAACATGTTGTCCCTGATATGCATGCAATGTTCACACATTCGCTGGAGACGGCATCGTTACCTGAATCCCTGAATAATGCGACTATTGTTATATTATTAAAACCGGATAAGGATCCGTTAGACTGTGCGTCATATAGACCTATATCGCTTTTAAACAGTGACTATAAGGTTCTCACCAAGATATTGGCAACTAGGCTGAACTCAGTCATACATACTATTATTCATCCGGACCAGACGGGCTTTATGCTCGGGAAATCCACATCAGATAACATTAGGAGAGTACAGGTGGTGACACAAGTGGGTATAGCTCTGAACAAGGATTGGGCGGTGGCCTCACTGGACGCTGCCAAAGTGTTCGATTCAATTGAATGGCCATATTTGTTAGAGGTATTACGCCGATTTGGTTTTGGGCCTCAGTTTATAAAGTGGGTTTCCATATTGTATAAATCCCCTAGGGCCCAAATTTTGATTAATGATGTCCTATCCCTGTATTTTCGACTTGCTGGAGGCACACGGCAGGGCTGCCCGTTATCCCCATTACTGTTCAATATGTCCATAGAACCATTGGCCTTACTTATACGTCAGGACGCCTCGTACCAAGGGGTTCAATTTGGGGGTAAACTAGACAAAATAGGCCTTTATGCTGATGACATAATTATCTTTATGCAGCAACCTAAGGTATCTTTACCCATAGCGATCACTTTACTTGACGAATTTGGTGGATATTCTGGCTTATGGATAAATTGGGACAAATCGTACTTTATGCCATTGCAGGGCCAGGGCTGGGAGCCTACAGTGACTGATGGCTTTAAATATCTTGGGATTATGATTTGCAGACACCATGGCTCAGATTTCGATAATAATATACGACCCCTGCTGGATTATATCAAGGCTAAATTTAAACTGTTGAGCTCATTGCCCCTGGCTGTCTCTGGTCGTATTAACCTCAAAAAAATGATTATACTCCCTAAATGCCTGTACATGCTGGAATGTGCTGCAGTGCCTGTACCAATGTCTTTTTTGAAAAGTGTTCCTGCTCTGTTTCCGTCCTTTATACGGGGAACCAGTAGATCAAAGCTTAAACTCAGTACACTACAGAGACCCAAGTCTATGGGGGGACATTCTCTCCCTGATATTTATTTGTATTATCTGTCGGGACAGCTCCGCTATCTTACTTCTTGGACTGAATTGGGAGTCCCCCCTAATCGCGATCATTACCTAGCATCTTATTTGGCTGTTCCACATCTGTGGCCTGTGTTGGAGGGTTCAACGTCAATGTTCAGGAGCTTACTTCCCCTATATAGAGTGGCGGCGCAGGTGTGGTTGGCTGCCAAGAAATTGCTTAATTTTGTGGATATTATAGCTAAAACTCCCTTGTGGCACAATCCGTCTTTGCCTCATGTCTCAGATGCCCTGGATCCTCAGTTTTGGACGCTGCGGGGGGTTGAGCTGGTTTGGGACTTGTATGTGGATGGAAATATGAAGTCTTTTGCGCAACTGCAGTCCAATTTTGATATACCTAGAGAGTCCTTTTTTAAATTCCTTCTGCTTCGCCACACTTTGCAGACTCAATACCCGCCTGGAACTAGGAATATCTCAGATTTTCCTCTCATTGGAATCTTTAGGTCCCAGGGACCTAGGGGCCTGATCTCGGTGATCTACTCCTTCCTCATTCAGGCTAGATTAAAAGCGGCACCCCTGGTTGTTGAGACGAGATGGAGGGAGTTAATTCCTGAGATATCCTCCGAAATATGGATTGACATGTTAAACTCACATACACTGGTTTCTCCAGCCGCCAATAATAAGATGACACAACTATTCATTACTCATCAGAGCTATCTGACTCCTGTCCGACCACACAAGAAGGGTAGATGTCCGACTGCTGAGTGTCATAGGTGTAGAGTCTCCAGAGCAGACTTTTGGCATATGACCTGGGCATGCCCTTGGATTTCTTCTTTCTGGGCAGACGTGATAGCATTGATATCTGACGTACTGCAGTTGCCGGTACCCTTTACGCCCTTGGTATGTTTATTTGGAATTGTATCTGAAGAGCATTGGACACATCACACTAGAATATTCTTGAGGGAGGTATTATTCCTAGCACGTAAAGCAATAGCTCTTAGATGTATGGGCCCGAGACCACCTTCCATTTCACAATGGAAGGCTCTGGTGAATTCCATGTTACCATATGCCAAAATCGTGTACAAAAATAGAGGGTGTGAAAATAAGTTCTCTAAGGTTTGGGGTCCCTGGTGTGACTCACCACATACACTATATGATTCACAACGGTTTATAGACATTAGAAATATATTGTTAACGCATGATACTGTTTAAATTGTATTGGATTTAATTGACTGTTTGTATGGTCAGCATTGTATGCTGCATGGTGATATGTAATCCAAGTCTTTTGATATGTATCCTCTTGTACATTGGTATCTAAACTGTGCATGGTTTGTATATTGTTCAATAAAACGAGTTTAAAAAAAAAAAAAAAAAGCTGCCTTCTCTTCTGCTTCAGTCCTACATAGACCGGATTCCACCAAACCATTTGTTCTGGAGGTCGATGCTTCATCTGTGGGAGTCGGAGCTATTCTTTCACAAAAGACTTGTAGAGGGAGACGCCTTATCTCGCTGTTTTGACCCCACAGACCAAAAGCCCAGACCACAGTTTATTATAGATCCGAAACGTACTGTGATCGCTGCTCCTGCTGAAGTGGTACACATTCCTCGAGGAAAGACCTACGTACCCCCTAAACAAAGGGTTCTGCGTTGGGGCCATGCCTCCAGGGTTTCGGGGCACCCTGGCATCAAAAAGACTCTCAATTTGATTGGCCATCAGTACTGGGGGCCTTCCATGTCCCAAGACACTAAAGACTTTGTTTCTGCCTGCTCCACTTGCTCTCAAAGTAAAGTCTCCCATTCAAGACCTGCTGACCTTTTGCACCCCCTGCCCGTGCCTGACTCTCCCTGGTCACACCTTGCCATGGACTTCATCACCGATCTGCCTAGTTCTGCGGGGTGTACCATGATCTGGGATGTAGTGGATCGCTTTTCCAAGATGGCGCTTCGTATCTCTCTCAGGCCTTCCATCATCTTCCCGACTGGCAACGCTGTTTATCAAGCACATCTTTCGCCTTCATGGTTTTCCTAAGCACATTGTTTCTGACAGAGGAGTTCAGTTCACATCCAAGTTCTGGAGAGCCTTGTGCAAACTGCTGGAGGTCAAACTAGACTTCTCTTTCGTGTACCATCCCCAATCCAATGGTCAAGTAGAGCGGATAAACCAAATACTTGAAGGTTTCCTCAGGAATTTCGTGTCTCCGCGACAAGATGACTGGGCAAGTCTGCTTCCATGGGCCGAATTTGCCTACAACAACCATACAGGGGAATCTACCCGCTCTTCTCCCTTCTGCTTGGTGTATGGCCAGCACCCAGGAATTCCCCTACCAGTCTCTGTGCCTTCTGAGGTTCGTACGGATTTGGCAGACGGCCAAGGACTCCATCCACAAAGCCGTAGCAAGGTTTAAAAAATAGGGGGATAAAAGACGCAGGATACCGCCGCAGCTCCTTCCTGGGGATAAAGTCTGGCTGTCCACCCGGTACATACGTCTGAAGACCCCTTGTTACGAGCTAGCTCCTCTGTTTCTGGGTCCCTATGAAATAACTAAACAAATTAATCCAATAACTTTCAGACTTCGCCTTCCTCAGTCTCTGAAAATCTCTAACTCCTTCCATATTTCTCTGCTGAAACCCACTATACTCAACCGTTTTTCTATGAAAAATCCTGTCCATCCTGCGCCAGCGGCTGATGCCGAATTTGAAATTCAAGAGATCCTCAATGTCAAACAATCACGGGATAGATTGCGGTACCTAGTGGACTGGAAAGATTATGGTCCTGAGGGGAGATCATGGGAGCCCGTGGAGAATATCAACGCCCCAGCTCTCATCAAGGATTTTGAGCGAAGGTTTCCAAGCAAGCCTAAAAAGAGGGGGAGTAAAGGGGGGGTACTGTAATGGCTGCCGCGCCGTTCCCAGCCGTCCCCACGGCCTCTGCTCCGGTTCCGGCGCCCTCCATCACCAGCTGCTCATCCCGAGCTCCACTTAACCGCTCCGGACGCTCTGCTGGCCCTGGACGGCGTCAGGTGAGTGCATCTTTTACCTCATTTCGCGGCCGTCATCCTCGATGTGCGGCTGCAGTCACTAGAGGGCGCACGCGCTGACTCGTCCTTTTTTAAAGGGCCACCGCGTGCCTTAATTCCTAAGACTTCCTATTTAAGGTTCCTCGTCCTTTGCATCCCTGCTTGTTCAACCAAGTTCCCCGTGAGTTCACTGTGCCCTGGTTCCCTGTTTCCATCCCTTCTGCCTTTTGTCTGGATTTCCCGTTACTGACCTCTGCTTGAACTTGACTATCCTTGTCTGCCGCCTGCCTTGACCTATTGCTGCCATATACCCGTTACGACGTCTGCTGCCTGTCCTGACTGCTGCCTATCCATCCGACTGCCTCTACCCGCTGTGCCAAGCGTTGCCTGGGTTCCAAGCACCATCTCCCCGATGACACCGAGGATCCACTAACAAACCGGTGAGAACCGTTATAGGCAGTATCTGCAGAGGGCACTGTGGCATTATCTACAGGTGGGTGTGTGGCATTATCTACAGTGGGCACTGTGGCATAATCTATGGGTGGGTGTGTGGCATTATCTACAGCGGGCACTGTGGCATTATCTGTTATGGAATCACTGGTTGCGCATTTCCCAAAAGGCTGCTGGAGACTGTCGGGAGTAAGCGTGCAAATAAGACCGCAACCCCAAATCCGTCACAACTCTGATGGACAGAGTCTAAGGCTACTCCGAGTTATTTGTCAGAGCCCACCGCAAGGCGGGATGGTTTATGCTGCAGAGAACCCAAGTTGTTCTAACAGAGTTCAGTGTTGGATAAGGGGGGCAGTGCAGGCAATACCTGAACAGGTAATCAGACAGCCCGAGGGTAACAGAAAGTCCCAAATAGAGCGAGTGGACATCAGGCACAGCAGAAGCCAGAACTAGCCAGATTATGTCTCCTACTCTCTGTACCTTTACTCAAAATTAGCATAGTAGGCGCGGAGCTGGGGATGTAGCGGGGCAACGGGAGGGCCAGAAAAAAATATTACAGCGCTGGAATCAAGAGGACACCAGGAACAAGGGGAGGAATGTGGTTTAAATATGACAAAACATGACGGTTTCTCATTAGGGCGAGCACCCATACAAATCAGTAAGGGGTAACTAAACGTTCCACAAACTTCTGACACGTCATAGTGACATGTCAGAAGATTTAATTGTAGGGGGTCCAAGCACTGAGACCCCCACCAATCCTAAAACGAAGCGGCAGAAGAGCTCCTGTGAGTGCTGAGCAGCTTAGTTTCTGTTCATCATTTTCCGGAAAGCCGATGTATCGGAGTACGGGTTCAAAGACTTTCTATTGAGTCCGCACTCAGATACACTGATTTCCGGAAAAAGCCGAGCACTTCTGCCGCTTAGTTTTAGCGATTGGTGGGTCTCAGTGCTTGGACCCCCTCCAATCAAAACTTCTGAAATGTCACTATGACATGTCAGAAGCTTGTCGGAAGTTTAGTTACCCTTTAAGAATTGACATAACATAACACAGATTGACAATCCCACCAACAAAATGGATGACATCCGTTTAAATATTGGAAACTTTATTAATATTTAACAATGGCATCCTTTACACCAAAAGACATTACAAGACCACATGACACCTGAAAATTCCATGACATCAGGAGATCACATGACACCTGAACATTCCATGACATCACCAGGTCACATGACACCTGAACATTCCATGACATCAGGAGATCACATGACACCTGGGAATTCCATTACATCACAAGATCACATCACACCTGAACATTCCATGACATCACAATTATGTACTTGGTGTATGAAGACCATAGACTATTGGACGGCTCATTTTTACATGAAGAGACTGAAGACCTGAGGAGAGCTCTCCACGTGACCAGCACCAAGAAAGGAAGAGAAGTCCTCCAGGTATGTAGGGAAGTTATACACCCGACATTTATCAGCTGACATATGTCCCTAAGGAGATTCCAGGATCTGAACTTTCTCTATGACCATATGACCGGCGTTTCATCTACCAGTATCGGAGTATTGATTGATATCTACGTCTGCTATGAGAAGGAGTAGATTTGCTCCATATTTTGTGCCAATTTCTGCCATAAGTGATGCTAAATATTTTGGTCTATGAGGGGCCCCGCTCCCGCTCTCCCGCTCCCGCTGTGAAACCCCGCTAACTATTCTTGTCACTTATAAAAGTGGTGAAATCTGTGAAAAGCTGCAACTATGGCGCAAATATGGCGTGCACCATAATGTGACTTTTTATACGGCATAAAAGTGGCGTAGAACATTTGATAAGATTCCCTCACTGGATTATTCATGTCTATTATTTTGTATATCTGTAATTCATATTTGATCTGGGTGATATGTATTCTGGGTGATATGTATACTGGGTGATATGTACACTGGATGATATGTATTCTGGGTGATATGTATACTGGATGATATGTATACTGGGTGATATGTATACTGGGTGATATGTATACTGGGTGATATATATACTGGGTGATATGTATACTGGGGGATATGTATACTGGGTGATATGTATTCTGGGTGATATGTACACTGGATGATATGTATTCTGGGTGATATGTATACTGGATGATATGTATACTGGATGATATGTATACTGGGTGATATGTATACTGGGTGATATATATACTGGGTGATATGTATACTGGGGGATATGTATACTGGGTGATATGTATACTGGGTTATATGTATACTGGGTGATATGTATACTGGGTGATATGTATACAGGGTGATATGTTCACTGGGTTATATGTATACAGGATGATATATATACTGGGTGATATGTATACTGGGTGATATGTATACTGGGTTATATGTATACTGGATGATATATATACTGGGTTATATGTATACTGGGTGATATGTATACTGGGTGATATGTTAACTGGGTGAAATGTATACTGGGTAATATATATACTGAGTGATATGTATACTGGGTGATATGTATACTGGGTGCTATGTATACTGTGTGCTGTTTATACTGGTTGATATGTACACTAGATGATATGTATACTGGGTGATATGTATACTGGATGATATGTATAGTGGGTGATATGTATTCTGGATGATATGTACATTGGGTGATATCTATACTGGATGATATGTATACTGGTTTACAAGTATACTGGGTTAAATGTATACTGGATGATATGTATACTCTATTATATGTACACTGGGGGATATTTAAACTGGGGGATATGTACACTGGGTGATATGTATACTGGATGATATGTATACTGGGGGATATATATACTGGGTGATATGTATACTGGATGATATGTATACTGGGTGATATGTATACTGGATGATATGTATACTGGGTGATATGTATACTGGATGATATGTATACTGGGTGATATGTATACTGGGTGATATGTATACTGGGTGATATGTTCACTGGATGATATGAATACTGGGTGATATGTACACTGGATGATATGTATACTGGATGATATGTATACTGGGTGATATGTATACTGGGTGATATGTATACTGGATTATATGTATGCTGGATGATATGTATACTGGGTGGTATGTATACTGGGTGATATGTATACTGGGTGATATGTGCACTGGATGATATGAATACTGGGTGATAGGTACACTGTATTATATGTTTACTGGAGGATATGTACACTGGGTAACATATATACTGGATGATATGTATACTGTTTGGTATGTATACTGGGTGATATGTACACTGGGTAACATATATACTGGATGATATGTTACTGGATGATATGTACACTGGGTGATATGTACACTGGGTGATATGTATACTAGGTGATATGTACACTGGATGATATGTACACTGTATGATATGTATACTGGAGGATATGTACACTGGGTAATATGTATACTGCCTGATATGTATACAGGATGAAAGGTATACTGGGTGATATGTATACTGTGTGATATGTATACTGGTTTATATGTATACTGGGTGATATATACACTGGGTAACATATATACTGGATGATATGTTACTGGATGATATGTATACTGGATGATATATTACTGGATGATATGTACACTGGGTGATATGTACACTGGGTGATATGTATACTGCCTGATATGTATACTGGATGAAAGGTATACTGGGTGATATGTATACTGGATGATATGTATACTGGGTGATATGTATACTGGTTTATATGTATACTGGGTGATATATACACTGGGTAACATGTATACTGGATGATATGTTACTGGATGATATGTATACTGGATGATATGTATACTGGATGATATGTATACTGGGTGATATGTAAACTGGTTGATATATATACTGGGTGATATGTATACTGTATGATATGTATACTGGGTGATATGTATACTGGTTTATATGTATACTGGGTGATATATACACTGGGTAACATGTATACTGGATGATATGTTACTGGGTGATATGTATACTGCGTGATATGTATACTGGATGTTATGTATACTGGGTGATATGTATACTGGGTGATATGTATACTGGTTTATATGTATACTGGGTGATATGTATACTGGGGATTGTAGTGAACATAAAACGGAATTGTGGTTTTTTTTTCTTCTAGAACAGAAAATCTCATCAAATCAAAAGATAAAAGACACAAAGACATTAACTCAAGATTAAGACACAATCTCAAGACTAAGACACAATCTCAAGACTAAAACACAATCTCAAGACTAAGACAATCTCAAGACTAAGACACAATCTCAAGACTAAGACACAATCTCAAGACTAAGACACAATCTCAAGACTACGACACAATCTCAAGAATAAGACACAATCTCAAGAATAAGACACAATCTCAAAAATAAGACACAATCTCAAGACTAACACACTATCTCAAGACTACGACACAATCTCAAGAATAAAACACAATCTCAAGAAGAAGGCTCAATCTCAAGAATAAGACACAATCTCAATACTAAGACACAATCTCAAGACTACGACACAATCTCAAAACTAAGACACAATCTCAAAACTACGAAACAATCTCAAGAATAAAACACAATCTCAAGAATAAGACACAATCTCAAGAATAAGACTCAATCTCAAGAATAATACACAATCTCAAGAATATTACTCAATAACAAGAATAAGACACAATCTCAAGAATAAGACACAATCTCAAGAATAAGACACAATCTCAAGAATATTACTCAATAACAAGAATAAGACACAATCTCAAGAATAAGACACAATCTCAAGAATAAGACACAATCTAAAGAATAAGAGACAATCTCAAGAATAAGACACAATCCCAAGAATAAGACTCAATCTCAAGAATAGGACACAATCTCAAGACTACGACACAATCTCAAGAATAAGACAGAATCTCAAGAATAAGACTCAATCTCAAGAATAAGACACAATCTCAAGACTACGACACAATCTCAAGAATAAGACACAATCTCAAGAATAAGACACAATCTCAAGAATAAATCACAATCTCAAGAATAAGACAATCTCAAGACTACGACACAATCTCAAGAATAAGACACAATCTGAAGAATAAGACTCAATCTCAAGAATAAGACACAATTTTAAGAATAAGACACAATCTCAAGACTACGACACAATCTCAAGAATAAGACACAATCTCAAGAATAAGACTCAATCTCAAGAATAAGACACAATCTCAAGAAAAAGACACAATCTCAAGACTACGACACAATCTCAAGACTACGACACAATCTCAGGAATAAGACACAATCTCAAGAATGAGACTCAATCTCAAGAATAAGACACAATCTCAAGAATAAGACACAATCTCAAGAATATTACTCAATAACAAGAATAAGACACAATCTCAAGATTAAGACACAATCTCAAGAATAAGACTTAATCTTAAGAATAAGACACAATCTAAAGAATAAGACACAATCTCAAGAATAAGACACAATTTCAAGAATAAGACTCAATCTCAAGAATAGGACACAATCTCAAGACTACGACACAATCTCAAGACTACGACACAATCTCAAGAATAAGACACAATCTCAAGAATAAGACACAATCTCCAGAATAAGACACAATCTCAAGACTAAGACACAATCTCAAGACTACGACACAATCTCAAGAATAAGACACAATCTCAAGAATAAGACTCAATCTCAAGAATAAGACACAATCTCAAGAATAAGACACAATCTCAAGACAAAGACACAATCTCAAGACTACGACACAATCTCAAGAATAATACACAATCTCAAGAATAAGACTCAATTATAAGAATAAGACACAATCTCAAGAATAAGACACAATCTCAAGACTACGACACAATCTCAAGACTACGACACAATCTCAGGAATAAGACACAATCTCAAGAATAAGACACAATCTCAAGAATAAGACACAATCTCAAGAATAAGACACAATCTCAAGAATAAGACTCAATCTCAAGAATAAGACACAATCTCAAGACTACGACACAATCTCAAGAATAAGACACAATCTCAAGAATAAGACACAATCTCAAGAATAAAACACAATCTCAAGACTAAGACACAATCTCAAGACTACAACAATCTCAAGAATAAGACACAATCTCAAGAATAAGACACAATCTCAAGAATAAGACACAATCTCAAGACTACGACACAATCTCAAGAATAAGACACAATCTCAAGAATAAGACACAATCTCAAAAATAAGACACAATCTCAAGACTAAGAAACAATCTCAAGACTACGACACAATCTCAAGAATAAAACACAATCTCAAGAAGAAGACTCAATCTCAAGAATAAGACACAATCTCAATACTAAAACACAATCTCAAGACTACGACACAATCTCAAAACTAAGACACAATCTCAAAACTACGAAACAATCTTAAGAATAAAACACAATCTCAAGAATAAGACACAATCTCAAGAATAAGACTCAATCTCAAGAATAAGACACAATCTCAAGAATATTACTCAATAACAAGAATACGACACAATCTCAAGAATAAGACACAATCTCAAGAATATTACTCAATGACAAGAATAAGACACAATCTCAAGACTAAGACACAATCTCAAAACTACAAAACAATCTCAAGAATAAGACACAATCTCAAGAATAAGACACAATCTCAAGAATATTACTCAATACCAAGAATAAGACACAATCTCAAGAATAAAACACAATCTCAAGAATAAGAGACAATCTCAAGAATAAGACTCAATCTCAAGAATAAGACACAATCTCAAGAATAAGACAATCTCAAGAATAAGACACAATCTCAAGACTACGACACAATCTCAAGACTACGACACAATCTCAAGAATAAAACACAATCTCAAGAATAAGACACAATCTCAAGAATAAGACAGAATCTCAAGAATAAGACTCAATCTCAAGAATAAGACACAATCTCAAAACGACGACCCAATCTGAAGAATAAGACAGAATCTCAAGAATAAGACACAATCTCAAGAATAAAACACAATCTCAAGACTACGACACAATCTCAAGAATAAGACACAATCTCAAGAATAAGACACAATCTCAAGACTACGACACAATCTCAAGAATAAGACACAATCTCAAGAATAAGACTCAATCTCAAGAATAAGACACAATCTCAAGACTACGACTCAATCTCAAGAATAAAACACAATCTCAGGAATAAGACAATCTCAAGAATAAGACACAATCTCAAGACTACGACTCAATCTCAAGAATAAAACACAATCTCAGGAATAAGACAATCTCAAGAATAAGACACAATCTCAAGACTACGACACAATCTCAAGACTACGACAATCTCAGGAATAAGACACAATCTCAAGAATAAGACTCAATCTCAAGAATAAGACACAATCTCAAGACTACGACTCAATCTCAAGTATAAAACACAATCTCAAGAATAAGACACAATCTCAAGACTAAGACACAATCTTAAGAATAAAACACAATCTCAAGAATAAGACTAAATCTCAAGAATAAGACACAATCTCAAGACTACGACACAATCTCAAGAATAAGAGACAGTCAGGAAATCATGGGAAGATTAAGACGTCATCACTAGACAGAGATCAGGTTAGAATAAAGGTGTTCTCCCATAATCAACATTCATCCCTTATCCTACAGGACGGGTGATAGATATCTGATGGCTGGAAGTGCGAGCGCTGGGACCCCAGTGATCCCTAGAACGTAGGTCTATGTTTCCCCTGTGTACATGGAGCGTCAGTGCACATGCGTGACCACCGCCCCACTCACTGTCTACCGGACGGAGACCTCCGAGTTGCTCCATTGTCTGTCTGAACCTTAGTATAGCCGGGAAGGCGTACTCTGCAGTGAGAGGACAGGGAGCAGGGCTATGTCTCCATTTGGAGTGTCCGTATTGGACTTGGGAGACAGTTTTAGCTTCGTCCATTTTCTGGGCAGTGAATGGAGCAGTGGTCACTCCTGTGAACTATCGCTCCATTCACACAGGGGACTCGGGGACCTGCGTTCCTGTAAACGCTGGGGTCCTAGCGCTCGCACCTCCAGCCATCTGACATCACACAATTTTGTTTGTGGGAAAACACCTTTTAGATTTGGAGGGTTCCTTCTTTTAGATTGTAAGCTCCTAGGAGCAGGGCTTAAGATTTGGTGGAACCCTTAGGAAATGGTGGGATCCTCTCTTTAGCGTTAGGCGTCCTGCTAATAATTGATTGTGAACTGTCGGAGAGGATTCCTTATACGATATACGACACAATCTCAAGACTACGACACAATCTCAGGAATAAGACACAATCTCAAGAATAAGACACAATCTCAAGAATAAGACACAATCTCAAGAATAAGACACAATCTCAAGAATAAGACTCAATCTCAAGAATAAGACACAATCTCAAGACTACGACACAATCTCAAGAATAAGACACAATCTCAAGAATAAGACACAATCTCAAGAATAAAACACAATCTCAAGACTAAGACACAATCTCAAGACTACAACAATCTCAAGAATAAGACACAATCTCAAGAATAAGACACAATCTCAAGAATAAGACACAATCTCAAGACTACGACACAATCTCAAGAATAAGACACAATCTCAAGAATAAGACACAATCTCAAAAATAAGACACAATCTCAAGACTAAGAAACAATCTCAAGACTACGACACAATCTCAAGAATAAAACACAATCTCAAGAAGAAGACTCAATCTCAAGAATAAGACACAATCTCAATACTAAAACACAATCTCAAGACTACGACACAATCTCAAAACTAAGACACAATCTCAAAACTACGAAACAATCTTAAGAATAAAACACAATCTCAAGAATAAGACACAATCTCAATAATAAGACTCAATCTCAAGAATAAGACACAATCTCAAGAATATTACTCAATAACAAGAATAAGACACAATCTCAAGAATAAGACACAATCTCAAGAATATTACTCAATGACAAGAATAAGACACAATCTCAAGACTAAGACACAATCTCAAAACTACAAAACAATCTCAAGAATAAGACACAATCTCAAGAATAAGACACAATCTCAAGAATATTACTCAATACCAAGAATAAGACACAATCTCAAGAATAAAACACAATCTCAAGAATAAGAGACAATCTCAAGAATAAGACTCAATCTCAAGAATAAGACACAATCTCAAGAATAAGACAATCTCAAGAATAAGACACAATCTCAAGACTACGACACAATCTCAAGACTACGACACAATCTCAAGAATAAAACACAATCTCAAGAATAAGACACAATCTCAAGAATAAGACAGAATCTCAAGAATAAGACTCAATCTCAAGAATAAGACACAATCTCAAAACGACGACCCAATCTGAAGAATAAGACAGAATCTCAAGAATAAGACACAATCTCAAGAATAAAACACAATCTCAAGACTACGACACAATCTCAAGAATAAGACACAATCTCAAGAATAAGACACAATCTCAAGACTACGACACAATCTCAAGAATAAGACACAATCTCAAGAATAAGACTCAATCTCAAGAATAAGACACAATCTCAAGACTACGACTCAATCTCAAGAATAAAACACAATCTCAGGAATAAGACAATCTCAAGAATAAGACACAATCTCAAGACTACGACTCAATCTCAAGAATAAAACACAATCTCAGGAATAAGACAATCTCAAGAATAAGACACAATCTCAAGACTACGACACAATCTCAAGACTACGACAATCTCAGGAATAAGACACAATCTCAAGAATAAGACTCAATCTCAAGAATAAGACACAATCTCAAGACTACGACTCAATCTCAAGTATAAAACACAATCTCAAGAATAAGACACAATCTCAAGACTAAGACACAATCTTAAGAATAAAACACAATCTCAAGAATAAGACTAAATCTCAAGAATAAGACACAATCTCAAGACTACGACACAATCTCAAGAATAAGAGACAGTCAGGAAATCATGGGAAGATTAAGACGTCATCACTAGACAGAGATCAGGTTAGAATAAAGGTGTTCTCCCATAATCAACATTCATCCCTTATCCTACAGGACGGGTGATAGATATCTGATGGCTGGAAGTGCGAGCGCTGGGACCCCAGTGATCCCTAGAACGTAGGTCTATGTTTCCCCTGTGTACATGGAGCGTCAGTGCACATGCGTGACCACCGCCCCACTCACTGTCTACCGGACGGAGACCTCCGAGTTGCTCCATTGTCTGTCTGAACCTTAGTATAGCCGGGAAGGCGTACTCTGCAGTGAGAGGACAGGGAGCAGGGCTATGTCTCCATTTGGAGTGTCCGTATTGGACTTGGGAGACAGTTTTAGCTTCGTCCATTTTCTGGGCAGTGAATGGAGCAGTGGTCACTCCTGTGAACTATCGCTCCATTCACACAGGGGACTCGGGGACCTGCGTTCCTGTAAACGCTGGGGTCCTAGCGCTCGCACCTCCAGCCATCTGACATCACACAATTTTGTTTGTGGGAAAACACCTTTTAGATTTGGAGGGTTCCTTCTTTTAGATTGTAAGCTCCTAGGAGCAGGGCTTAAGATTTGGTGGAACCCTTAGGAAATGGTGGGATCCTCTCTTTAGCGTTAGGCGTCCTGGTAATAATTGATTGTGAACTGTCGGAGAGGATTCCTTTCGTTACATTGTAATGTAGACGTGTCACATTGTATTGGATGTTATAACCAGACTCTGCTTTATGTCCAGATGCAGTAGGCAGACGATCGATCTGATCCAGGGTGATCTCCGATCGCCACATATGGGGTCAGGAAGGAATTATTTTTCCCCTTAGAGACAGATCTCCGGGGGTTTTCTTCGCCTTCCTCTGGATCACTGGGTTGTGGCTCTTACCTCAGGACCTTGCAATGAGAATTGTCCTTTGTGACAATCGCTGGGCGGTCAGATTGACTGTCACCAGGAGTTTACACCCCCCAGGTCCTGAATTAAGAGCCACAACTCTCATCATTTAATAAAATAGAGAAAGTCATTCTTTTTATGACACTTCTGCTTATTGCTAAAAACCACCGTCTCTCGTGTCGTTATTCTCCGGGATTCTTCCATAACACGGGTGTAATAATATAATAGAGGAGGGGGCAGATTTATGTAGACCAGCGTTCCATAGACCAGTCAGAAACAGAAGTGTCTCGGAGTAAAGCGCGGCCACATTTCTAAGAGGTCCAGGTCTCTGAATAAATTTGGCGCATTTTGGTCTGTTTTAGAGTCAGGAAAGAAAGCGAAGATTTACTCTACAATCTGCAGCGTTTTCTGTGGTAAGAATTAGTAAATGTGTCAGACCTATGGCGGCCCCGGCCCTTTACAATTAACCCCGTCTAATGTTCACAAGTATTGGGAGACTAGAAAAGCTGCAAATTTTATCACAAATAGGGCGTGCGCCAACATTGCGTAATTTCTACCTCAGAAAGCTGACGTCATTCCATTGATAAATTCCCCCAGGATCATTGGTAACCCCCATATTATCTGGAGCAGAACCGGCCAGTCCTCACTCCAACATCCACCACGTCCTGCAGTTTACAATATTCAGCCAAGGATTGCCACCTTTTTACCATAAAATATCGACCAGGGTAAATACGGGCGGTGGTTTTCAGGGGTGACTTAACACAGAGTTTGTTTTGAAGGCGGGAGCCCGAAGAAGAGCCACAGGGGCCAGGTTTGAGGAAAACATTTTTCAGCAAAAAACTTCTAATATGTGTAACGTCCGCGGCTGCGGCTCATCGTTCCTACTTACCCCCCCCCCCCCCCGACGGCCGCGACCGCAGACTACCTAGTGCTGACCGACATCTCCTTCCTAGGAGACGCCAGTACTCTGTTATGTCCGTGGCTGCGGGCCATCAGCGCCACTCTCCCCATGACAGCCGAAGCCACGAGTCGGCGAGCGCTGGACCCAGTCTCCTTCCCAGGAGACGCCAGCAATCGCTTCCACTCACCTCAGCCGGATCCAGTAAGAGCAGCGCGCACACCGGACTTTGATGAAGCATTAGGCCGTGAGTACACTGGACTATAAAAGGGGTCCGGCCCCCTACATTCCGTACTATCCTGGTCGAGTACTGTGTTGAGCCAAAGTCATGCCGTGCTGTATACTACGCCTGACCTGCTTCACCTCGCCTGACGTCTACCTGCTGCCTAGTCCCAGCCGAGCCTGCCCTGCTGCTGCCCGAGCTGCCACACGTACCTATACGAACTATAGACGTTGACCTGTGCCCTGTTGGCCAGCTGCCATAATGCCAAGGCGGTACGTCCCAGTGGGTCCACAAACCCTACGTGACAGTACGCTCAGGCCATGGACCCCGCTAGTCGATTCAAGACCATGACGACGTCTCAAGAGATGCGGGGGCGGATATGCTAGACCTCCAGTCTAGACAGGACCAACTCCTCCAGGCGTTGATCATTCTTGCACGTCGGCAGGAGGCACAAGCTGCCGTTCCTCCTACTACACCTACTGGCAGTGTTGATCCTCAGACTACACCTCTTGGCAGTGTGGACCCGCGTGTTTCTTTGCCACTTCCTGACCGCTATGATAGAGACGCAAGTACCTGTCGTGGATTTCTGAATCAGTGCCAGATCCACTTCAGCCTGCATAGTAGGACATTTTCGTCTGATGGTGCAAGGGTCGCTTTCATCATCTTTCTCCTCATTGATTATCCTATGCCAAGGAGACACCTCCGTGAGTGAGTGCACCATCCACATCCGCACCCTGGTGGGAGAGCTGTTATGGAACAATGAGGCCCTGGTGGCTGCATTCTGGCATGGACTGGCTCCTGGCATTCTTCTGTCCACCCGGATTGATATACGGATCCGAGAACACCTCCAAGAGGTTCAACGAGAGGGAGTCCTTCCCAGTCTGGCTCCTACTTTTCAACAACCCCTGCTGTCCTCAGATGTCGATCCTCCTAAGGAGTCTGTGATAATGGACCAGTGTAAGCTATCCTCCCAGGACAGACAACGCAGACACACTTCTGGACTCTGTCTTTATTGCGGCCGCATTGGCCATCTTGTGTACCTGTGCCCCCAAAAAGCCCAACGCCTATTGTTGCTAGGAGTGACAACCTTGGGTAAGAAAGGACTTCCCTCTAGATTGTCCATGCCTGTGACCATAGTGTCCGGCGAGAGAACGCATCAGGTCTCTGCGTATCTGGACTCTGGATCCGCTGCTAATTTAATCCGTAGAGACCTGGTGGACCTTCTTCAATTACCCACCACACCTCTGGAGAGCCCGTTGACAGTTGCTTCAGTAGATGGACTACCTCTCTCAGACCCAGTTATAGCTGTGACCAAGCCGCTGAGGCTCCAAGTACGAGCCCTTTACTCCAAATTTCTGCAGGTCTATGTCCTATCCAAAGCTGTTAACCCTGTGTTGCTGGGCCTGCCTTGGCTCCGAATGCATGCCCCAGTCCTGGACTGGAATTCTGGAGAGGTTCTCTAGTGGGGACCTGAGTGTCAAAGCCGTTGCCTGGTGCAGATTTGTTAGATTCAGCCTTCTCTGCCTCGGTCATTGGCTGGATTGCCGGGTCATTATTCTGTATTTTCGGACGTCTTCAGCAAGAGGGAGGTGGAGACATTGCCCCCACATCGGGCGTATGACTGCCCTATCGAGCTGATTCCTGGTGCATCCCCTCCCCGTGTTAGGGTATATCCTCTCTCCTTGCCAGAGACTCTGTCCATGTCCGCCTATGTGAAAGAGAACATGGAAAGGTGCTTCATACGAAAATCTTCCTCCCGGCAGGAGCCGGGTACTTCTTTGTCAAAAAGAGAGATGGCTCTCTCCGTCCTTGTATCGACTACCGAGGTCTCAACCAGATCACGGTGAAGAATAAATATCCATTGCCACTGATCTCTGAACTGTTTGATCGTATAAGTGGTGCCAAGATTTTTTCTAAACTAGACCTGCGTGGGGCTTACAACCTAATGCGGATTCGCCATAGAGCGCTTTTTGGGAATTGCCAATATTTACAGACAGTTTATTTTAAACTTCTCCTCACTGACTTCTCCTATATGTAACCTCACTAAGAAGGGCATGAACGCCAAGGTGTGGACACCCGAGGCAGAGTCCGCATTCAATAGCCTGAAAAGAGCCTTCACGTCAGCCTCTATCCTCCATCATCCGGATGTCTCTCTGCAGTTCTCGTTGGAGGTGGATGCATCCTCTGTCGGTACTGGTGCACTCCTGTTCCAGAGAGGTCCCAAGGGCAAGTCAATGGTATGTAGATATTTCTCTAAGCTCTTCTTTTCCGCAGAACGCAACTACTCGATTGGGGATCTGGAGTTACTAGCCATCAAATTGGCTCTGGAAGAGTGGAGACATCTACTAGATGGTGAAGCTCATCCGATCCTAATTTTTACAGACCACAAGAATCTGACCTACCTCCAGACGGCTCAATGGTTGAACCCTCGTCAGGCCAGGTGGTCACTGTTCTTTACCAGGTTCCAGTTTGAGCTCCATTATCGCCCGGCCGACAAGAATGTGAGGGCCGATGCCTTGTCCGGGTCTTTTGAGACGGAAGACACCATTGAGATTCCACAGAACATTGTTGATACGTCTTTGCATTGTCTCTGTCAATCCTCTGCAAGTTGGGGACATTCCTCCAGAGAGGACTTTTGTGCGCCTGGCTGATCGTGCAAGAATCCTCTGCTGGGGACACTCCTCTAGACTGGCAGGTCACGCGGGGATCCGTCAGACCCGGGATCTGATTGCTCATCATTTCTGGTGTCCCACGCTGCCCAACGACATTATGGACTTTGTTTATTCCTGTTCAGTATGTGCAGCCAAATAGGTCGCTCACATTTCAGATCTGCTGGTCTGCTCCAGTCATTGCCTGTGCCCAATGCCCCCCGGCAGCATATAGCTATGGACTTTAATATGGACCTGCCTCTGTCTGCCGGATGCAGTACTATCTGAGTGGTGGTGGATCGATTTTTGAAGATCGCCCACTTCGTTGCTCTGACCGGTCTTCCTTCTGCTCCTCAGCTGGCCAAGCTGTTCATCTAACACATCTTCCGCCTGCACGGCTTGCCGCAGCATATTGTGTCTGATCGGGGGGGGGGGGGAGTTCAACCCGAAGTTCTGGAGAGCCCTCTGCGGACTCCTCGGTTTGAAGTTGGACTTTTCCTCAAACTACCATCTTCAGTCCAATGGTCAGTTCGAGAGGATCAATCAGATCTTGGAGAACTACCTACGCCACTTCATCTCCAAGCAGCATGATGACTGGCTGCAGCTGCTTCCGTGGGCTGAGTTCTCATATAATAATCACACCAGCGAGTCCACAAGGAATACACCGTTCCAAATTATCTACGGCCAACACCCACGATACCTCCGAGGTACCAGCCGCTGACTCCGCTTTTAGAGACTTCCCTGCAGATCTGGCAGCAGACTCGATCCTCCAACCTAATGGCAGTCGACCGCATGAAACGGAAGGCTGACACAAGGAAAAGAGAACCTCCTCATTTTCTCCCTGGCATGAAGGTCTGGCTATCTTCTAGGAATATTCGACTAAGCGTGCCATCATGCAAATTTGCTCCCAGGTTCCTCGGACCCTTCGAAATTCTACAGCAGATCAACCCTGTCGCCTACAAGCTTCGGCTGCCTCCTTCCCTCAAGATCCCCAACTCCTTCCATGTCTCCCTCCTGAAGCCGGCGGTTCTAAACCGCTATACCAAAACTCCTAGCCCTGCCGTTGCCTCCAGCGGCGGTCCTTCAGACACCTTTGAGGTTAAGGAGATCTTGAACACCAAAAAAGTGAGAGGAAAGACTTTTTATTTGGTGGATTGGAGGGGGTTTGGTCCTGAAGAGAGATCCTGGGAGCCAGAAGAGAACCTCAATGCTCCTACTCTTCTGAAAAAGTTTCTCTTTCGCTCTGGTCCCAAGAAGAGGGGGGATATTGTCATGTCCGTGGCTGCGGGCCACCAGCGCCACTCTCCCCATGACAGCCGCAGCCAGGAGTTGGCGAGCGCTGGCCACAGTTTCCTTCCCAGGAGACGCCAGCACTCGCTTCCACTCACCTCAGTTGGTTACCATAGGGTGAGCGTGCACGCTCGTGCCCGTTCTTAAAGGGGCAGCGCGCGCACCGTACTTTGATGAAGCATCAGGCCGTGAGTACCCTGGACTATAAGAGGGCTCCGGCCCCCTGCTTCGATGCCTGAGCATTGTTGTTGTTTCCCTAGTTTGTCTATGCAATGGTCTCCTAGTGTGTTCCTGTTTCCTGCATTCTATACTATCCTGGTCGAGTGCTGTGTTGAGCCAAAGTCGTGCCATGCTGTATACCATGCCTGACCTACTTCACCTCGCCTGACGTCTACCTGCTGCCTAGTCCCTGCCGAGCGTGCCTTGCTACTGTCCGAGCTGCCACAGGTACCCTCTATGAACTATAGACTTTGACCTGCGCCCTGTTGGCCAGCTGCAATTCTGCCAAGGCGGTACGGCCCAGTGGGTTGACAAACCTTACGTGACATACTCACTGCCGCTCTGCAGCGGCTTCTGGCATGCGCATGCTTGAGCATTGTTTGTATACCTATGTTAGTCTTGCAAATGGTACATTAGTGGTATCCTGTTCCCAGTGTTCCTGTGTCCTGCTACTTGCATCCTCTGTCCCGTGCTGTATTTGTTCCTGTGCTGTCTCTAGTGTTGGAGTCGTGTTGTGACGTCTGTTACCACTGCATGACTGTATACGGCCTCTTAGGCTGTCATCTGCGGCCTGCAGGACACCGTAGCTCCCTCAGGAAAGGAGCGAGCAGGCTGAAGAATAAGCGGCAAGGTGCTAGAAGTGGCTCTGCTCCGGAACCCCGGCTCTGGGGAAGCCCCTGACATCACTGTCTACGTGGGTGTGTGGCAGTATCTACTGAGGGCACTGTGGCATTATCTACGGGTGGCTGTCTGGCAGTATCTAGAGAGGACACTGTGGCATTATCTACGGGTGGCTGTCTGGCAGTATCTATAGAGGACACCGTGGCATTATCTACGGGTGCGTGTGTGGCAGTATATGCAGATGGCACTGTGGCATTATCTACGGATGGGTGTGTGGCAGTGTAACGGCTGCTGCGCCGTTCCCCGCCGTCCCCACGGCCTCTGCTCCGGTTCCGGCGCACTCCATCACCAACTGCTCATCCCGAGCTCGACTTTATCCGATCCGGACGCTCTGCTGGCCATGGACGGCGTCAGGTGAGTGCATCCTTTACCTCATTTCGCGGCCGTCCCTGCTTGCTCAACCAAGTTCCCCGTGAATTCCCTGTGCCCTGGTTCCCTGTTTCCATCCCTTCTGCCTTTTGTCTGGATTTCCCGTTACTGACCTCTGTTTGAACTTGACTATCCTTGTCTGCCGCCTGCCTTGACCCATTGCTGCCATACCCGTTACAACGCCTGCCGCCTGCCTTGACCTATTGCTGCCATTGCCGTTACGATGTCTGCTGCCTGCCTTGACCTATTGCTGCCATACCCGTTACGACGTCTGCCGCCTGCTTTGACCTATTGCTGCCACACCTGTTACGACATCTGCTGCCTGTCCTGACTCCTGCCTATCCATCCGACCGCCTCTACCCGCTGTGCCAAGCGTTGCCTGGATTCCAAGCACCATCTCCCAGACGACATTGAGGATCCACGAACAAACCGGTGAGAACAGTTATAGGTTGAACAAGCCATGGATCCCCTTGACACAGCCCTGCCGGACACGGCTGATATGGCTCAGGAGCTTTCTAGACAAAGAAGTCTGCCAAGATCAGCTGTTTCAGCTACTGCAGAATGTATCCACTCGTTTGAACGAACTAGCGCCTCCGGCGCCTCCAATACCACCACCACCGCAAGCTCCTGTCTACAGTCCTGGACTACACCTACCTACACCTGCCCGCTATGAGGGAGACCCCAAGACCTGCAGGGGATTTTTTAGCCTATGCACCATCCACTTTGAAGTCATGGCACATCATTTTTCCTCAGACCGGGCTATATCCTGTCCCTGCTGTCTGGTGAAGTGCTGGCTTGGGCATCGCCCTTGTGGGAGAGAAACGACCCCATCATGTACAACATTCAGAACTTTCTCTCCACGTTTAAAAGGGTGTTTGAAGAACCGGGTCGAGCCTCTTCTGCAGCTTCCTCTCTACTCAAGCTCCGGCAAGGAACCTCCACTGTAGGCCAATACACCATTCAATTCCGCACCTTGGCTACTGAACTCCAGTGGAATAATGAGGCTTTGGTATCGACCTTCTGGGAGGGTCTGGCGGGCCGAATCAAGG
This sequence comes from Rhinoderma darwinii, assembly GCF_050947455.1. Lineage (NCBI taxonomy): Eukaryota > Metazoa > Chordata > Amphibia > Anura > Rhinodermatidae > Rhinoderma > Rhinoderma darwinii. The sequence continues at coordinate 7,231,495 of NC_134688.1, forward strand.
ATGAACTTGCTGGCCGAGACCTTCCACCGTCCTTGGATGACTTGATTACTCTAGCTAATCGTATAGATATACGTTTTTGTGAGAGACAACGAGAATCTGCTCGAGGCAATCGTACATCACGGTTGGCACCAACCTTCCAAAGACCTCTTCTGGCCTCATCTTCCTCCCGGTCGGACGAACCCACGCAGGTGGAGAGTACAAGACTCACGCCTGAGGAACGCCAGAATAGACGCAAGTTGAATTTATGTTTGTATTGTGGTGGAAAAACGCACTTCCTCAGAGACTGTCCAGTGAGGCCGGAAAACTCCAACGCCTAGGGCAAGTAGGAGAGGCTACCCTAGGTGGAATACCTTCCTCTCAGAAGATGACCATACCAGCGAAGCTGTCCTTTGCAGGAACCACTTTCGACGTTCAAGCCTTCCTAGATTCCGGATCCGCTGGGAATTTTCTGTGCCAGTCCTTGGTAAATCGCTACCAAATCCCAGTGCAAAGACTAACCAAACCATTATCCATTGCTTCTGTAGATGGGAGGCTTCTACATGAAACTATTTATCTCGTCACTGAGCCCATTCTCCTGTTAACTGGGGCGCTATGTAGCGCCAATGGCCGCGGGCCGTCGAGTTTACTCACCTCCCGACGCCCGCAGCCATGGATCTGTGAGCGCTGGCCTCCGTCTCCCTCCTAGGAGATGCCAGCGCTCACTTCCGCTCCGTTTGGCTGGATCCCGTAGGGTGCGCGCGCACGCTCGCGCCCGGCCTTAAAGGGCCAGCACGCGCAATTAGGAAATCGTCATTACCATCAACTGCCACGATTTCCTGGTCTATAAGAAGGTCCCTGGCCTTCTAATCCTTGCCTGAGCGTTGTTAGTCTTTCCCAGTCTGTCTCGCAAATGGTTCCTTAGTGTCTCCCGTTCCAGCTGTTACCCGTGCCCTGTTACCGTTCCTGTATTCTGTATTGTTCCTGTGCCTACCCGCGTTCAAGTGTCTTCTCCCACGTCAAGTGCCATCTGCAACGTCAAGTGCCATCGGATACTGCCCGCCACGTCTTGCGCCACTTACCGCACCTGCCTCCATCCGTGCTGAAGCCACAACCACCGCCCGGACTATTTCAGGTACCCAAGCATACTGTCTACCATTTACTTCTGCATAGACTGTGACCTGGTCAGCTGCCTCCCCGCTACGGCGGAGCGGCCTAGTGGGTCCACATACCCTGTGCCCGTGACACGCTGCACCAGGAACGTATCTCCTTCTATGTGTTAAAGAACTCTCTGAACCCTTTTCTTCTGGGTCTACCGTGGTTGCAGAAGCACTCTCCCGTTATTGACTGGACTGGAGGTCAAATTACCCGCTGGAGTGACTTCTGTCACCAACATTGTCTACAATCCATTCGCCCACCCATGCCTCAGTCTACAGAACCTAACTCGGAAGGACTTCCTACTCCATACAAAAGCTTCTCTGATGTCTTCTGTAAACAACAAGCTGAATCGCTGCCTCCTCACAGGCCATACGACTGTGCCATAGACCTGGTCCCCAACGCCACGCCTCCCAGAGGTCGAGTCTACCCTTCTGTTCTTGCCCGAGACTGAGGCCATGTCTCGGTATGTCCAAGAAAATCTGGAGAGAGGATTCATCCGTAAGTCCTCCTCTCCTGCCGGTGCAGGTTTTTCTTTGTGGGAAAAAAAGACGGCTCCCTGCGTCCTTGTATTGATTACCGAGGATTGAATAATATCACGTTAAAGAACAAGTTCCCGTTACCATTGATCTCAGAACTCTTTGACCATCTACGGGGGGCGAAAATCTTCACCAAACTAGACCTTCGTGGAGCTTATAACCTCATCCGTATCCGCGAGGGAGACGAATGGAAAACCGCCTTCAATACTCGTGATGGGCATTTTGAATACCTTGTCATGCCCTTCGGACTTTGTAATGCTCCTGAGGTTTTCCAGGCCTTTGTTAATTACATTTTTCGAGATCTGTTGTACAGCTGTGTGGTGGTATACCTAGACGACATTTTAATCTTTTCTCCCAATATTTAAACTCATCGTGTGCATGTGCGCCAAGTGTTACAGCGTCTGCGAGAGAACTCTCTGTTTGCCAAGCTAGAGAAATGCCTCTTCGAGAAAACCAGCCTGCCTTTCCTGGGGTATGTCATTTCCGACCAGGGTCTTCAAATGGATCCAGCCAAGCTGTCCTCAATTCTCAACTGGCCTCGTCCGCAAGGACTCAAAGCTGTCCAATGCCTGCTGAGATTCGCAAATTATTACTGCCAGTTTATTCCTCATTTCTCCTCTATGACAGCTCCTATTTCTGCTCTGACCAAAAAGGGGGTTAATGCCAAAGACTGGACCACGGAGGCCGAAGCCACATTCCAAGCTCTTAAAGCTGCCTTCTCGGGGCGTGGCTAGGCGCGCAGCGGGAGCAGTCGCATGGTTCGATAGCTCTGCACTGAACCCATGTCCTCATCATCCTGCAGATATTATACCTGGGCTAAACTTACCTCATAGTGGCACTGAAGTACCTGGCGATACGAGGAGGACGGTATGGGACCTACGCGTGGGCAATCGGTGACTAAATAGCTCCAGGAATATGCTAGGGGAGAGGGGCAAGATGGCGGCCGCTCCCCTCTGCCTCCGCGTGCTCGTGGATCTGATGGTGCGGCTAAATCTGCAGCTGCAGGCGATTCAACAGCGGGAGAGACTGCACCCACCCTACAGGAAGTCTCTGAGATGTTGCCCCAAGCCATCTCGTCCTGCAAAACTTTGTTGACAGGTAAGCTGGAAGAGGTCAGAATTGATATAGGCCTGCTTAGGCAGGATATGCATAATCTGCGTGAGAGATTGACACATGCTGAGGAACGTATATCGGGTGTGGAAGATAGAGTGGCACCTGTACCGGAGGCGATTGCGGCATTAGAGACTGCGGCTAAACTCTGGAAGAAAAAATCCGACGATTTAGAAAGCTGGCTGCGCTGGAATAACCTCAGAGTCCTAGACTTACCTGAGAAGGTGGAGGGTCAGAACCCGATAGAATTCATCTTAAAATGGCTGCGTGATTTATTCCCGGATGCGTTTTTTTCTGCTGCGTTTGCTGTAGAGCGGGCGCACAGAGTTCCGGCGAGACCGTTACCACTGGGTGCACCTCCTAGGCCCATGCTGGTGCGTCTCTTAAACAGCAATGACCGGGACTTGATTCTGAGATTGGCTCGCAAGTTGCTGGAAATCCGCTTCAATGGCTCAGCGGTCTCCATTTTTCCAGATTTTAGTGCGGATCTACAGAAACGGAGGGCTACCTTTATGTCAGTTAAACGATGACTGCGGGATCTGAACATCTCGTATTCCATGGCATACCCGGCCAGGCTTCGGGTTGTGGATGGAGATCGCTCTATATTCTTCACGACGCCAAAGGATGCTGATGACTGGGTGAACCGCCAACGACAATCACCGCACCGCTAAGTCGCTTCTCCCAGACTTTCTGGAATATTCTGTGTCAAGGAAGCCGAATACTGCTATTGTATGATTATCTGCTAGCAAGAAATGTATTCTTATTGCTTACAATTTTTGCCTTTCCATATCCTTTTATCTTATTGGGTAGATGTGATATTGCCGCTACTTTAGTATATTTTTCTCTGTACTTCTATGCTTTACTACAGGTATTAATTAATATTGAGACACATGGGTTCTCCCCCCGTACATGCCCGACCACAGTGATGAGAGGGATGTATTGACGTTTTTGATGTCACGTCATGTTGGCGATATAGCTTATGCTGTATTCTACTGTTTCTTCCCTGCTATACTACAGGTTGGACCTATGAGAGGTCTGTTAGTTATGTGTTTTACCATGCACACGTTTTACGCCTATATTCTGTCTACTGATGCTTGTACTGATGATGAGTCCCATCTCCCCAATACTTTTCCTTTTCTCCTGAATGGCTAGGATTACTGTTATGTCCTGGAATGTCCGGGGGATGGGCTCCGCAAAGAAAAGAGCTATGATTTTTTTCACAAATACGAAAATATACTCCGCAAATTCTTTGTATACAAGAGACCCACTTAACATCCTGCACATCGCGGGTCTTGAATAGACCATGGGTTCAGTGGTCACGCCACTCATGTTGCTCCTCCTATTCCAGAGGGGTTTCTATCCTTATACATAGGTCACTATTATGGGAGGTGGACACTGTTAAGGTGGATGCTGAGGGGCGTTATGTTTCTATTCACGCTTTTATTAATAATAACCCCTATGTGATTATAGGATTATACATTCTGCCGCCGGCATCATTAACTGTAATTTACAAGGCGGCAACTTTTGCGGCCTCCTACCCTAATGCTACACTTCTCTGTATGGGGGACCTAAATATGGTAATGGATGTAGTGCTTGATAGATTTCGAGCTTCCCAGATTTCCGGTTCCAGGTCGTCGATTAGTTTGTCTCTCAAAATATTGATGGCGGAGCTGGGCTGGATAGACTTATTTCGGTTTGCACACCCCTCCACAAAGATGTACTCATGCTCTTCGTTAGGCCATAGTTCCCTATCCCGCATTGATTATGTCTTTGGCAATTCCTTATTAATGTCCCTATCGCCACAGGTTGTATATAAGCACAGGGGTGTATCGGATCACTCCCCTGTCTTGACGTGCCTACTCCACCTAGACCTAGGGGTTGGAAAATGCACCCTTTTTGGTTAAAGGCTATTGGCCTGCAAGATCGGATCCCTGATCAACTGTCGGTGTTCCTACAGGATCATAGTCTGTTTGAACATATTGGTATTAAGTGGGACACCCTTAAGGCGTATCTGAGAGGGTGCCTTAAATCTACCATTTCATGCTTAAAACGTAATGCCACAAAAATGGAGGAAGATCTGCCTGCGCAATGTACAGAGCTTGAAAGAGTGTACGTAGCAGATCCATCTGACCTTAATACGCAGAACTGGCTTAAAGTCGGTCGACAATTTTTGATGTATTTACAGGATAGAGCGAACAGGATTTTTTTTTTCATGAAACAGACCCACTTTGAACTAGGAAATCAGTCTAGTAAATTGTTGGCGCATATTGTAAAACAGAATACTCAATCCCCCTCTATTCTTAAAATACGTTCTGTAGATGGGACTGATCTGATAGATACCTTTGATATTGCTGACAGATTTGCACAGTATTACAGAGATTTATATTCCTCAAGGGTTAACTATACTCCTCCCGACCTGCACTCCTTCTTGAATAATATTGTATTCCCCACTCTGTCTGACTCGGATAGAACGCTCATGGATGCTGATATCACTTTGGAGGAGATTTCGAGAGCCATCCATGACCTTGCAAAGGGTAAATCACCGTGACCCGATGGTATTCCTATAGAAGTATATTGTACATATGCAGAACATGTTGTCCCTGATATGCATGCAATGTTCACACATTCGCTGGAGACGGCATCGTTACCTGAATACCTGAATAATGCGACTATTGTTATATTATTAAAACCGGATAAGGATCCGTTAGACTGTGCGTCATATAGACCTATATCGCTTTTAAACAGTGACTATAAGGTTCTCACCAAGATATTGGCAACTAGGCTGAACTCAGTCATACATACTATTATTCATCCGGACCAGACGGGCTTTATGCTCGGGAAATCCACATCAGATAACATTAGGAGAGTACAGGTGGTGACACAAGTGGGTATAGCTCTGAACAAGGATTGGGCGGTGGCCTCACTGGACGCTGCCAAAGCGTTCGATTCAATTGAATGGCCATATTTGTTAGAGGTATTACGCCGATTTGGTTTTGGGCCTCAGTTTATAAAGTGGGTTTCCATATTGTATAAATCCCCTAGGGCCCAAATTTTGATTAATGATGTCCTATCCCTGTATTTTCGACTTGCTGGAGGCACACGGCAGGGCTGCCCGTTATCCCCATTACTGTTCAATATGTCCATAGAACCATTGGCCTTACTTATACGTCAGGACAGCGGGAGCTCAGGGAGTTAAATGCATGGCTGAAGTCTTGGTGTAGAGGAGAAGGATTTGGGTTCCTAGAGCACTGGGCTGACTTTTCATTGGGGTACAAACTGTATTCTGCAGATGATTTGCACCTAAATGGAAGGGGGTCCGCTGTGCTGGGGGAGAGAATTCTAGCTGGGGTGGTGGAGTGTTTAAACTAGGGCTGAGGAGGGAGGTCAATGTAGAAAAAAAAGGGGTAGCCAGGTTAGAGAGGGGTCAGACTATATTGGTGGGGGGAGAAACAGAATGTGGGGAGAGGACTATGCAACAAGATAAGGAGATCCTTTCGTTACAAAACATCAGTGTAAATAAAAAGGCTCGATTAATGTCAAATCACATTTCTGATAATAAAAGTGAAAAACTGACAGGCAAGTTAAAGTGTATGTTCACAAATGCCAGAAGTCTAGCAAGCAAAATGGGGGAGCTGGAGGCCTTGATACTGGAAGAAAATATAGATATAGTTGGTGTTGCTGAAACATGGCTGGACTCTTCACATGACTGGGCTGTAAATCTACAGGGTTTTACACTTTTTCGGAAAGACAGGACAAATAGGAAAGGCGGTGGTGTATGTCTGTATGTGAGAAGTGATATGAAGGTGGTGGTGTATGTCTGTATGTGAGAAGTGATATGAAGGCGGTGTTGTATGTCTGTATGTGAGAAATGATATGAAGGCGAGTGTGAAAGAGACAATAGTGGGTGAAGATTGTGAGGAGGTTGAAACCTTGTGGGTGGAACTAGAAAGGGAGGTAAACACTGAAAAATTACTTTTGGTGTAATCTATAGACCCCCCAATATAACTGAGGAGATGGAAGTTCAGTTATATAAACAGATGGAGCGGGCTGCACAGGCGGGTACTGTAGTGATAATGGGAGATTTTATTTTCCGGGATATTAATTGGTGTCATGGTTCGGCTTCAACTGCAAAGGGGAGACATTTCCTCAACCTGTTGCAGGAAAATTTTATGGGCCAGTTTGTGGAAGACCCGACTGGAGGTGAAGCTTTGTTGGATCTGGTCATTTCTAATAATGCAGATCTTGTTGGGAACGTCAATGTTCGTGAAAACCTCGGTAACAGTGATCATAATATAGTTACATTTTACCTATACTGTAAAAAACAAACGCAGGCTGGGAGGGCAAAAACATTTAATTTTAAGAAGGCCAATTTCCCCAGGATGAGGGCGGCAATTCAGGATATGGACTGGGAAGAACTAATGTCAAATAATGGGACAAATGATAAATGGGAGATTTTCAAATCTACTTTGAGTTATTATAGTGCAAAATGTATTCCTACAGGTAACAAGTATAAACTACTAAAATTAAACCCCACATGGCTTACACCTTCTGTAAAAGGGGCAATACACGACAAAAAAAGGGCATTTAAAAAATACAAATCTGAGGGTACATCTGCAGCCTTTGTAAAATATAAAGAGCTTAATAAAATCTGTAAAAATTTAATAAAATTAGCAAAAATACAAAATGAAAGGCAGGTGGCCAAGGATAGTAAAACAAATCCCAAAAAATTCTTCAAGTATATAAATGCTAAAAAACCAAGGTCTGAACATGTAGGACCCCTAGATAGTGGTAATGGGGAGTTGGTCACAGGGGATCAAGAGAAGGCAGAGTTACTAAATGGGTTCTTTAGCTCTGTATATACAACAGAAGAAAGAGCAGCTGATGTAGCCGCTGCCAGTGCTGTTAATATATCAGTTGATATAATGAATTGGATGAATGTAGATATGGTCCAAGCTAAATTAAATAAAATAAATGTGCACAAGGCCCCGGGACCAGATGGGTTACACCCTAGAGTTCTTAAGGAGCTTAGTTCAGTTATTTCTGTCCCCCTTTTCATAATATTCAGAGAATCTCTAGTGACTGGTATAGTGCCAAGGGACTGGCGCAGGGCAAATGTGGTGCCTATTTTCAAAAAGGGCTCTAGGTCTTCCCCGGGTAATTATAGACCAGTAAGCTTAACATCCATCGTGGGGAAAATGTTTGAGGGGCTATTGAGGGACTATATACAGGATTATGTGACAATAAATAGTATTATAAGTGACAGCCAGCACGGTTTTACTAAGGACAGAAGTTGTCAAACTAACCTAATCTGTTTTTATGAAGAGGTGAGCAGAAGTCTAGACAGAGGGGCCGCTGTGGATTTGGTGTTTTTGGACTTTGCAAAGGCATTTGACACTGTCCCCCATAGACGCCTAATGGGTAAATTAAGGACTATAGGTTTAGAAAATATAGTTTGTAATTGGATTGAGAATTGGCTCAAGGACCGTATCCAGAGAGTTGTGGTCAATGATTCCTTCTCTGAATGGTCACCGGTTATAAGTGGTGTACCCCAGGGTTCAGTGCTGGGACCACTATTATTCAACTTATTTATTAATGAAATAGAGGATGGGATTAATAGCACGATTTCTATTTTTGCAGATGACACCAAGCTATGTAATATAGTTCAGACTATGGAAGATGTTCATGAATTACAGGCAGATTTAAACAAACTAAGTGCTTGGGCGTCCACTTGGCAGATGAAGTTTAATGTAGATAAATGTAAAGTTATGCATCTGAGTCACTTGTAGAGAAGGATCTGGGTGTAATAATCTGCAGCATCATATGTCCTAGGGGGAGCTACACTGGGGGAGTCACTTGTTGAGAAGGATCTGGGTGTAATAATCTGCAGGCATCATATGTCCTAGGGGGAGCTACACTGGCGGATTCACTTGTTGAGAAGGATCTGGGTGTAATAATCTGCAGCATCATATGTCCTAGGGGGCGCTACACTGGGGTTGTCACTTGTTGAGAAGGATCTGGGTGTACTTGTAAATCATAAACTCAATAACAGCACAATGTCAATCAGCTGCTTCAAAGGCCAGCAGGATATTGTCGTGTATTAAAAGAGGCATGGACTCACGGGACAGGGATGTAATATTGCCACTTTACAAAGCATTAGTGAGGCCTCATCTAGAATATGCAGTTCAGTTCTGGGCTCCAGTTCATAGAAAGGATGCCCTGGAGTTGGAAAAAATACAAAGAAGAGCAACGAAGCTAATTAGGGGCATGGAGAATTTAAGTTATGAGGAAAGATTAAAAGAATTAAACCTATTTAGCCTTGAAAAAAGACGACTAAAGGGGGGACATGATTAACGTATATAAATATATTAATGGCACATACAAAAAATATGGTGAAATCCTGTTCCATGTAAAACCCCCTCAAAAAACAAGGGGGCGCTCCCTCCGTCTGGAGAAATAAAGGTTCAACCTGCAGAGACGACAAGTCTTCTTTACCGTGAGAACTGTGAATCTATGGAATAGCCGAGCGCAGGAGCCGTCACAGCAGGGACAGTAGATGCTGCAAAAAAGGGTTAGATAATTTCTTAGAACAAAAAAGTATTAGCTCCTATGTGTAGAAATTTTTCCTTCCCTTTTCCCTTCCCTTGGTTGAACTTGATGGACATGTGTCTTTTTTCAGCCGTACTAAATATGTAACTATGTAACTATGTAACTATGTAACTATGTAAGGACGCCTCGTACCAAGGGGTTCAATTTGGGGGTAAACTAGACAAAATAGGCCTTTATGCTGATGACATGATCCTCTTTATACAGCAACCTAAGGTATCTTTACCCATAGCGATCACTTATACGACCCCTGCTGGATTATATCAAGGCTAAATTTAAACTGTGGAGCTCATTGCCCCTGGCTGTCTCTGGTCGTATTAACCTCATAAAAATGATTATACTCCCTAAATGCCTGTACATGCTGGAATGTGCTGCAGTGCCTGCACCAATGTCTTTTTTGAAAAGTGTTCCTGCTCTGTTTCCGTCCTTTATATGGGGAACCAGTAGATCAAAGCTTAAACTCAGTACACTACAGAGACCCAAGTCTATGGGGGGAGCTTCTCTCCCTGATATTTATTTGTATTATCTGTCGGGACAGCTCCGCTAACTTACTTCTTGGACTGAATTGGGAGTCCCCCCTAATCGCGATCATTACCTAGCATCTTATTTGGCTGTTCCACATCTGTGGCCAGTGTTGGAGGGTTCAACGTCATTGTCCAGGAGCTTACTTCCCCTACATAGAGTGGCGGCGCAGGTGTGGTTGGCTGCCAAGAAATTGCTTAATTTTGTGGATATTATAACTGAAACTCCCTTGTGGCACAGTCCGTCTTTGCCTCATGTCTCAGATGCCCTGGATCCTCAGTTTTGGACGCCAGCGGGGGGTTGAGCTGGTTGGGGATTTGTATGTGGATGGAAATATGAAGTCTTTTGCGCAACTGCAGTCCGATTTTGATATACCTAGAGAGTCCTTTTTTAAATTCCTTCTGCTTCGCCACACTTTGCAGACTCAATACCCGCCTGGAACTAGGAATATCTCAGATTTTCCTCTCATTGGAATCTTTAGGTCCCAGGGACCTAGGGGCCTGATCTCGGTGATCTACTCCTTCCTCATTCAGGCTAGATTAAAAGCGGCACCCCTGGTTGTTGAGACGAGATGGAGGGAGTTAATTCCTGAGATATCCTCCGAAATATGGATTGACATGTTAAACTCACATACACTGGTTTCTCCAGCCGCCAATAATAAGATGACACAACTATTCATTACTCATCAGAGCTATCTGACTCATGTCCGACCACACAAGAAGGGTAGATGTCCGACTGCTGAGTGTCATAGGTGTAGAGTCTCCAGAGCAGACTTTTGGCATATGACCTGGGCATGCCCTTGGATTTCTTCTTTCTGGGCAGACGTGATAGCATTGATATCTGACGTACTGCAGTTGCCGGTACCCTTTACGCCCTTGGTATGTTTATTTGGAATTGTATCTGAAGAGCATTGGACACATCACACTAGAATATTCTTGAGAGAGGTATTATTCCTAGCACGTAAAGCAATAGCTCTTAGATGTATGGGCCCGAGACCACCTTCCATTTCACAATGGAAGGCTCTGGTAAACTCCATGTTACCATATGCCAAAATCGTGTATAAAAATAGAGGGTGTGAAAATAAGTTCTCTAAGGTTTGGGGTCCCTGGTGTGACTCACCACATACACTATATGATTCACAATGGTTTATAGACATTAGAAATATATTGTTAACGCATGATACTGTTTAAATTGTATTGGATTTAATTGACTGTTTGTATGGTCATCATTGTATGCTGCATGGTGATATGTAACCCAAGTCTTTTGATATGTATCCTCTTGTACATTGGTATCTAAACTGTGCATGGTTTGTATATTGTTCAATAAAACGAGTTTAAAAAAACAAACAAAAAACCTGCCTTCTCTTCTGCTTCAGTCCTACATAGACCGGATTCTATCAAACCATTTGTTCTGGAGGTCGATGCTTCATCTGTGGGAGTCGGAGCTATTCTTTCACAAAAGACTTGTAGAGGGAGACGCCTTATCTCGCTGTTTTGACCCCACAGACCAAAAGCCCAGACCACAGTTTATTATAGATCCGAAACGTACTGTGATCGCTGCTCCTGCTGAAGTGGTACACATTCCTCGAGGAAAGACCTACGTACCCCCTAAACAAAGGGTTCTGCGTTGGGGCCATGCCTCCAGGGTTTCGGGGCACCCTGGCATCAAAAAGACTCTCAATTTGATTGGCCATCAGTACTGGGGGCCTTCCATGTCCCAAGACACTAAAGACTTTGTTTCTGCCTGCTCCACTTGCTCTCAAAATAAAGTCTCCCATTCAAGACCTGCTGACCTTTTGCACCCCCTGCCCGTGCCTGACTCTCCCTGGTCGCACCTTGCCATGGACTTCATCACCGATCTGCCTAGTTCTGCGGGGTGTACCATGATCTGGGTTGTAGTGGATCGCTTTTCCAAGATGGCGCTTCGTATCTCTCTCAGGCCTTCCGTCATCTTCCCGACTGGCAACGCTGTTTATCAAGCACATCTTTCGCCTTCATGGTTTTCCTAAGCACATTGTTTCTGACAGAGGAGTTCAGTTCACATCCAAGTTCTGGAGAGCCTTGTGCAAACTGCTGGAGGTCAAACTAGACTTCTCTTTCGTGTACCATCCCCAATCCAATGGTCAAGTAGAGCGGATAAACCAAATACTTGAAGGTTTCCTCAGGAATTTCGTGTCTCCGCGACAAGATGACTGGGCAAGTCTGCTTCCATGGGCCGAATTTGCCTACAACAACCATACGGGGGAATCTACCCGCTCTTCTCCCTTCTGCTTGGTGTATGGCCAGCACCCAGGAATTCCCCTACCAGTCTCTGTGCCTTCTGAGGTTCGTACGGATTTGGCAGACGGCCAAGGACTCCATCCACAAAGCCGTAGCAAGGTTTAAAAAATAGGGGGATAAAAGACGCAGGATACCGCCGCAGCTCCTTCCTGGGGATAAAGTCTGGCTGTCCACCCGGTACATACGTCTGAAGACCCCTTGTTACGAGCTAGCTCCTCTGTTTCTGGGTCCCTATGAAATAACTAAACAAATTAATCCAATAACTTTCAGACTTCGCCTTCCTCAGTCTCTGAAAATCTCTAACTCCTTCCATATTTCTCTGCTGAAACCCACTATACTCAACCGTTTTTCTATGAAAAATCCTGTCCATCCTGCGCCAGCGGCTGATGCCGAATTTGAAATTCAAGAGATCCTCAATGTCAAACAATCACGGGATAGATTGCGGTACCTAGTGGACTGGAAAGATTATGGTCCTGAGGGGAGATCATGGGAGCCCGTGGAGAATATCAACGCCCCAGCTCTCATCAAGGATTTTGAGCGAAGGTTTCCAAGCAAGCCTAAAAAGAGGGGGAGTAAAGGGGGGGTACTGTAATGGCTGCCGCGCCGTTCCCCGCCGTCCCCACGGCCTCTGCTCCGGTTCCGGCGCCCTCCATCACCAGCTGCTCATCCCGAGCTCCACTTAACCGCTCCGGACGCTCTGCTGGCCCTGGACGGCGTCAGGTGAGTGCATCTTTTACCTCATTTCGCGGCCGTCATCCTCGATGTGCGGCTGCAGTCACTAGAGGGCGCACGCGCTGACTCGTCCTTTTTTAAAGGGCCACCGCGTGCCTTAATTCCTAAGACTTCCTATTTAAGGTTCCTCCTCCTTTGCATCCCTGCTTGTTCAACCAAGTTCCCCGTGAGTTCACTGTGCCCTGGTTCCCTGTTTCCATCCCTTCTGCCTTTTGTCTGGATTTCCCGTTACTGACCTCTGCTTGAACTTGACTATCCTTGTCTGCCGCCTGCCTTGACCTATTGCTGCCATATACCCGTTACGACGTCTGCTGCCTGTCCTGACTGCTGCCTATCCATCCGACTGCCTCTACCCGCTGTGCCAAGCGTTGCCTGGGTTCCAAGCACCATCTCCCCGATGACACCGAGGATCCACTAACAAACCGGTGAGAACCGTTATAGGCAGTATCTGCAGAGGGCACTGTGGCATTATCTACAGGTGGGTGTGTGGCATTATCTACAGTGGGCACTGTGGCATAATCTATGGGTGGGTGTGTGGCATTATCTACAGCGGGCACTGTGGCATTATCTGTTATGGAATCACTGGTTGCGCATTTCCCAAAAGGCTGCTGGAGACTGTCGGGAGTAAGCGTGCAAATAAGACCGCAACCCCAAATCCGTCACAACTCTGATGGACAGAGTCTAAGGCTACTCCGAGTTATTTGCCAGAGCCCACCGCAAGGCGGGATGGTTTATGCTGCAGAGAACCCAAGTTGTTCTAACAGAGTTCAGTGTTGGATAAGGGGGGCAGTGCAGGCAATACCTGAACAGGTAATCAGACAGCCCGAGGGTAACAGAAAGTCCCAAATAGAGCGAGTGGACATCAGGCACAGCAGAAGCCAGTACCAGCCAGATAATGTCTCCTGCTCTCTGTACCTTTACTCAAAATTAGCATAGTAGGCGCGGAGCGGGGGATGTAGCGGGGCAACGGGAGGGCCAGAAAAAAATATTACAGCGCTGGAATCAAGAGGACGCCAGGAACAAGGGGAGGAATGTGGTTTAAAAATGACAAAACATGACGGTTTCTCATTAGGGCGAGCACCCATACAAATCAGTAAAGGGTAACTAAACGTTCCACAAACTTCTGACAAGTCATAGTGACATGTCAGAAGATTTAATTGTAGGGGGTCCAAGCACTGAGACCCCCACCAATCCTAAAACGAAGCGGCAGAAGAGCTCCTATGAGTGCTGAGCAGCTTCGTTTCTGAGTCCGCACTCAGATACACTGATTTCCGGAAAAAGCCGAGCACTTCTGCCGCTTAGTTTTAGCGATTGGTGGGTCTCAGTGCTTGGACCCCCTCCAATCAAAACTTCTGAAATGTCACTATGACATGTCAGAAGCTTGTCGGAAGTTTAGTTACCCTTTAAGAATTGACATAACATAACACAGATTGACAATCCCACCAACAAAATGGATGACATCCGTTTAAATATTGGAAACTTTATTAATATTTAACAATGGCATCCTTTACACCAAAAGACATTACAAGACCACATGACACCTGAAAATTCCATGACATCAGGAGATCACATGACACCTGAACATTCCATGACATCACCAGGTCACATGACACCTGAACATTCCATGACATCAGGAGATCACATGACACCTGGGAATTCCATTACATCACAAGATCACATCACACCTGAACATTCCATGACATCACAATTATGTACTTGGTGTATGAAGACCATAGACTATTGGACGGCTCATTTTTACTTGAAGAGACTGAAGACCTGAGGAGAGCTTTCCACGTGACCAGCACCAAGAAAGGAAAAGAAGTCCTCCAGGTATGTAGGGAAGTTATACACCCGACATTTATCAGCTGACATATGTCCCTAAGGAGATTCCAGGATCTGAACTTTCTCTATGACCATATGACCGGCGTTTCATCTACCAGTCCCGGAGTATTGGTTGATATCTACGTCTGCTATGAGAAGGAGTAGATTTGCTCCATATTTTGTGCCAATTTCTGCCATAAGTGATGCTAAATATTTTGGTCTATGAGGGGCCCCGCTCCCGCTCTCCCGCTCCCGCTGTGAAACCCCGCTTACTTTTCTTGTCACTTATAAAAGTGGTGAAATCTGTGAAAAGCTGCAACTATGGCGCAAATATGGCGTGCACCATAATGTGACTTTTTATACGGCATAAAAGTGGCGTAGAACATTTGATAAGATTCCCTCACTGGATTATTCATGTCTATTATTGTGTATATCTGTAATTCATATTTGATCTGGGTGATATGTATTCTGGGTGATATGTACACTGGATGATATGTATTCTGGGTGATATGTATACTGGATGATATGTATACTGGGTGATATGTATACTGGGTGATATGTATACTGGGTGATATATATACTGGGTGATATGTATACTGGGGGATATGTATACTGGGTGATATGTATTCTGGGTGATATGTACACTGGATGATATGTATTCTGGGTGATATGTATTCTGGGTGATATGTGTACTGGATGATATGTATACTGGGTGATATGTATACTGGTTGATATGTATACTGGGTGATATATATACTGGGTGATATGTATACTGGGGGATATGTATACTGGGTGATATGTATACTGGGTTATATGTATACTGGGTGATATGTATACTGGGTGATATGTATACAGGGTGATATGTTCACTGGGTTATATGTATACAGGATGATATATATACTGGGTGATATGTATACTGGGTGATATGTATACTGGGTTATATGTATACTGGATGATATATATACTGGGTTATATGTATACTGGGTGATATGTATACTGGGTGATATGTTAACTGGGTGAAATGTATACTGGGTAATATATATACTGAGTGATATGTATACTGGGTGATATGTATACTGGGTGCTATGTATACTGTGTGCTATATATACTGGTTGATATGTACACTAGATTATATGTATACTGGGTGATATGTATACTGGATGATATGTATAGTGGGTGATATGTATTCTGGATGATATGTACATTGGGTGATATCTATACTGGATGATATGTATACTGGTTTACAAGTATACTGGGTTAAATGTATACTGGATGATATGTATACTCTATTATATGTACACTGGGGGATATTTAAACTGGGGGATATGTACACTGGGTGATATGTATACTGGATGATATGTATACTGGGGGATATATATACTGGGTGATATGTATACTGGATGATATGTATACTGGGTGATATGTATACTGGATGATATGTATACTGGGTGATATGTATACTGGATGATATGTATACTGGGTGATATGTATACTGGGTGATATGTATACTGGGTGATATGTTCACTGGATGATATGAATACTGGGTGATATGTACACTGGATGATATGTATACTGGATGATATGTATACTGGGTGATATGTATACTGGGTGATATGTATACTGGATTATATGTATGCTGGATGATATGTATACTGGGTGGTATGTATACTGGGTGATATGTATACTGGGTGATATGTGCACTGGATGATATGAATACTGGGTGATAGGTACACTGTATTATATGTTTACTGGAGGATATGTACACTGGGTATCATATATACTGGATGATATGTATACTGTTTGGTATGTATACTGGGTGATATGTACACTGGGTAACATATATACTGGATGATATGTTACTGGATGATATGTACACTGGGTGATATGTACACTGGGTGATATGTATACTAGGTGATATGTACACTGGATGATATGTACACTGTATGATATGTATACTGGAGGATATGTACACTGGGTAATATGTATACTGCCTGATATGTATACTGGATGAAAGGTATACTGGGTGATATGTATACTGGATGATATGTATACTGGGTGATATGTATACTGGTTTATATGTATACTGGGTGATATATACACTGGGTAACATATATACTGGATGATATGTTACTGGATGATATGTATACTGGATGATATATTACTGGATGATATGTACACTGGGTGATATGTACACTGATACTGCCTGATATGTATACTGGATGAAAGGTATACTGGGTGATATGTATACTGGATGATATGTATACTGGGTGATATGTATACTGGTTTATATGTATACTGGGTGATATATACACTGGGTAACATGTATACTGGATGATATGTTACTGGATGATATGTATACTGGATGATATGTATACTGGATGATATGTATACTGGGTGATATGTAAACTGGTTGATATATATACTGGGTGATATGTATACTGGATGATATGTATACTGGGTGATATGTATACTGGTTTATATGTATACTGGGTGATATATACACTGGGTAACATGTATACTGGATGATATGTTACTGGGTGATATGTATACTGCGTGATATGTATACTGGATGATATGTATACTGGGTGATATGTATACTGGTTTATATGTATACTGGGTGATATGTATACTGGGGATTGTAGTGAACATAATACGGAATTGAGTTTTTTTTTTCTTCTAGAACAGAAAATCTCATCAAATCAAAAGATAAAAGACACAAAGACATTAACTCAAGATTAAGACACAATCTCAAGACTAAAACACAATCTCAAGACTAAGACAATCTCAAGACTAAGACACAATCTCAAGACTAAGACACAATCTCAAGACTACAACACAATCTCAAGAATAAGACACAATCTCAAAAATAAAACACAATCTCAAGACTAAGACACAATCTCAAGACTACGACACAATCTCAAGAATAATACTCAATCTCAAGAATAAGACACAATCTCAAGACTAAGACACAATCTCAAGACTAAGACACAATCTCAAGACTACGACACAATCTCAAGAATAAGACTCAATCTCAAAAATAAGACACAATCTCAAGACTAAGACACGATCTCAAGACTAAGACACAATCTCAAGACTAAGACACAATCTCAAGACTACGACACAATCAGTCTCAAGAATAAGACATAATCTCAAGACTAAAACACAATCTCAAAACTACGAAACAATCTCAAGAATAAGACACACTCTCAAGAAAAAGACACAATCTCAAGAATAAGACTCAATCTCAAGAATAAGACTCAATCTCAAGAATAAGACAGAATCTCAAGACTAAGACACAATCTCAAGAATAAAACGCAATCTCAGGAATAAGACTCAATCTCAAGAAAAAGACACAATCTAAAGACTAAGACACAATCTCAAGACTACGACACAATCTCAAGAATAAAACACAATCTCAAGAATAAGAAACAATCTCAAGAATAAGACACACTCTCAAGAAAAAGACACAATCTCAAGAATAAGACTCAATCTCAAGAATAAGACACAATCTCAAGACTAAGACACAATCTCAAGACTAAGACACAATCTCAAGACTACGACACAATCTCAAGAATAAGACTCAATCTCAAAAATAAGACACAATCTCAAGACTAAGACACGATCTCAAGACTAAGACACAATCTCAAGACTAAGACACAATCTCAAGACTACGACACAATCAGTCTCAAGAATAAGACATAATCTCAAGACTAAAACACAATCTCAAAACTACGAAACAATCTCAAGAATAAGACACACTCTCAAGAAAAAGACACAATCTCAAGAATAAGACTCAATCTCAAGAATAAGACTCAATCTCAAGAATAAGACAGAATCTCAAGACTAAGACACAATCTCAAGAATAAAACGCAATCTCAGGAATAAGACTCAATCTCAAGAAAAAGACACAATCTAAAGACTAAGACACAATCTCAAGACTACGACACAATCTCAAGAATAAAACACAATCTCAAGAATAAGAAACAATCTCAAGAATAAGACACACTCTCAAGAAAAAGACACAATCTCAAGAATAAGACTCAATCTCAAGAATAAGACTCAATCTCAAGAATAAGACAGAATCTCAAGACTAAGACACAATCTCAAGAATAAAACGCAATCTCAGGAATAAGACTCAATCTCAAGAAAAAGACACAATCTAAAGACTAAGACACAATCTCAAGACTACGACACAATCTCAAGAATAAAACACAATCTCAAGAATAAGAAACAATCTCAAGAATAAGACACACTCTCAAGAAAAAGACACAATCTCAAGAATAAGACTCAATCTCAAGAATAAGACACAATCTCAAGACTAAGACACAATCTCAAGACTAAGACACAATCTCAAGACTACGACACAATCTCAAGAATAAGACTCAATCTCAAAAATAAGACACAATCTCAAGACTAAGACACGATCTCAAGACTAAGACACAATCTCAAGACTAAGACACAATCTCAAGACTACGACACAATCAGTCTCAAGAATAAGACATAATCTCAAGACTAAAACACAATCTCAAAACTACGAAACAATCTCAAGAATAAGACACACTCTCAAGAAAAAGACACAATCTCAAGAATAAGACTCAATCTCAAGAATAAGACTCAATCTCAAGAATAAGACAGAATCTCAAGACTAAGACACAATCTCAAGAATAAAACGCAATCTCAGGAATAAGACTCAATCTCAAGAAAAAGACACAATCTAAAGACTAAGACACAATCTCAAGACTACGACACAATCTCAAGAATAAAACACAATCTCAAGAATAAGAAACAATCTCAAGAATAAGACACACTCTCAAGAAAAAGACACAATCTCAAGAATAAGACTCAATCTCAAGAATAAGACACAATCTCAAGACTAAGACACAATCTCAAGACTAAGACACAATCTCAAGACTACGACACAATCTCAAGAATAAGACTCAATCTCAAAAATAAGACACAATCTCAAGACTAAGACACGATCTCAAGACTAAGACACAATCTCAAGACTAAGACACAATCTCAAGACTACGACACAATCAGTCTCAAGAATAAGACATAATCTCAAGACTAAAACACAATCTCAAAACTACGAAACAATCTCAAGAATAAGACACACTCTCAAGAAAAAGACACAATCTCAAGAATAAGACTCAATCTCAAGAATAAGACTCAATCTCAAGAATAAGACAGAATCTCAAGACTAAGACACAATCTCAAGAATAAAACGCAATCTCAGGAATAAGACTCAATCTCAAGAAAAAGACACAATCTAAAGACTAAGACACAATCTCAAGACTACGACACAATCTCAAGAATAAAACACAATCTCAAGAATAAGAAACAATCTCAAGAATAAGACACACTCTCAAGAAAAAGACACAATCTCAAGAATAAGACTCAATCTCAAGAATAAGACTCAATCTCAAGAATAAGACAGAATCTCAAGACTAAGACACAATCCAAAGACTACGACACAATCTCAAGAATAAAACGCAATCTCAGGAATAAGACTCAATCTCAAGACTACGACACAATCTAAAGACTAAGACACAATCTCAAGACTACGACACAATCTCAAGAATAAAACACAATCTCAAGAATAAGAAACAATCTCAAGAATAAGACTCAATCTTAAGAATAAGACACAATCTCAAGAATAAGACACAATCTCAAGAATAAGACTTAATCTCAAGAATAAGACACAAGCTCAAGACTAAGACACAATCTCAAGAATAAGTCACAATCTCAAGAATAAGACACAATCTCAAGACTAAAACACAATCTCAAGACTACGACACAATCTCAAGACTACGACACAATCTCAAGAATAAAACACAATCTCAAGAATAAGACTCAATCTCAAGAATAAGACACAATCTGAAGACTAAGACACAATCTCAAAACTACGACACAATCTCAAGAATAAGACACAATCTCAAGAATAAGACTAAATCTTAAGAATAAGACACAATCTCAAGAATAAGACACAATCTCAAGAATAAAACATAATCTTAAGAATAAAACACAATCTCAAGAATGAAACTCAATCTGAAGAATAAAACACAATCTCAAGACTACGACACAATCTCAAGACTAAGACACAATCTCAAGACTAAGACACAATCTCAAGACTACGACACAATCTCAAGAATAAGACACAATCTCAAAAATAAGACCCAATCTCAAGAATAAGACTCAATCTTCAGAATAAGACACAATCTCAAGAATGAAACACAATCTCAAGATTAAGACAAAATCTCAAGAATAAGACACAATCTCAAGAATAAGACACAATCTCAAGAACTCATGGAAAGATTAAGACGTCATCACTAGACAGAGATCAGGTTAGAATAAAGGTGTTCTCCCATAAACAACATTCATCATTTATCCTACAGGACGGGTGATAGATATCTGATGGCTGGAAGTGCGAGCGCTGGGACCCCAGTGATCACTAGAACGTAGGTCTATGTTTCCCCTGAGTACATGGAGTGTCAGTGCACATGCGTGACCACCGCTCCACTCACTGTCTACCGGACGGAGACCTCCGAGTTGCTCCATTGTCTGTCCTAACATTAGTATAGCCGGGAAGGCGTACTCTGCAGTGAGAGGACAGGGAGCAGGGCTATGTCTCCATTTGGAATGTCCGTACTGGACTTGGGAGACAGTTTTAGCTTCGTCCATTTTCTGGGCAGTGAATGGAGCAGTGGTCCCTCCTGTGAACTATCGCTCCATTCACACAGGGGACTCGGGGACCTGCGTTCCTGTAAACGCTGGGGTCCTAGCGCTCGCACCTCCAGCCATCAGACATCACACAATTTTGTTTGTGGGAAAACACCTTTTAGATTTGGAGGGTTCCTTCTTTTAGATTGTAATCTCCTAGGAGCAGGGCTTAAGATTTGGTGGAACCCTTAGGAAATGGTTGGATCCTCTCTTTAGCGTTAGGCGTCCTGGTAATAATTAATTGTGAACTGTCGGAGAGGATTCCTTTCGTTACATTGTAATGTAGACGTGTCACATTGTATTGGATGTTATAACCAGACTCTGCTTTATGTCCAGATGCAGTAGGCAGACGATCGATCTGATCCAGGGTGATCTCCGATCGCCACATATGGGGTCAGGAAGGAATTATTTTTCCCCTTAGAGACAGATCTCCGGGGGTTTTCTTCGCCTTCCTCTGGATCACTGGGTTGTGGCTCTTACCTCAGGACCTTACAATGAGAATTGTCCTTTGTGACAATCGCTGGGCGGTCAGATTGACTGTCACCAGGAGTTTACACTCCCCAGGTCCTGAATTAAGAGCCACAACTCTCATCATTTAATAAAATAGAGAAAGTCATTCTTTTTATGACACTTCTGCTTATTGCTAAAAACCACCGTCTCTCGTGTCGTTATTCTCCGGGATTCTTCCATAACACGGGTGTAATATAATAGAGGAGGGGGCAGATTTATGTAGACCAGCGTTCCATAGACCAGTCTGAAACAGAAGTGTCTCGGAGTAAAGCGCGGCCACATTTCTAAGAGGTCCAGGTCTCTGAATAAATTTTGCGCATTTTGGTCTGTCTGAGAGTCAGGAAAGAAAGCGAAGATTTACTCTACAATCTGCAGCGTTTTCTGTGGTAAGAATTAGTAAATCTGTCAGACCTATTGCGGCTACGGCCCTTTACAATTAACCCCGTCTAATGTTTAAAAGTATTGAGAGACTAGAAAAGCTGCAGATTTGATCACAAATAGGGCGTGCGCCAACATTGCGTCATTTCTACACCAGAAAGCGGACGTCATTCCACTGATAAATTCCCCCAGGATCATTGGTAACCCCCATATTATCTGGAGCAGAGCCGGCCAGTCCTCACTCCAACATCCACCATGTCCTGCAGTTTACAATATTTAGCCAAGGATTGCCACCTTTTTACCATAAAAATACCGACCAGGGTAAATACGGGCGGTGGTTTTCAGGGGTGGCTTAACACAGAGTTTGATTTGAAGGCGGGAGCCCGAAGAAGAGCCGAAGGGGCCAGGTTTGAGGAAAACATTTTTCAGCAAAAAACGTCTAATATGTGTAACGTCCGCGGCCGATCGTTCCTACTTACCCCCCTGACGACCGCGACTGCAGACTACCTAGTGCTGAGCAACATCTCCTTCCTAGGAGACGCCACTACTCTGTCATGTCCGTGCCTGCGGTCCATCAGCGCCACTCTCCCCATGACAGCCGCAGCCACGAGACGGCGAGCGCTGGCCCATCTCCTTCCCACGAGACGCCAGCACTCGCTTCCACTTACCTCAGCCAGATCCCGTATGGTGCGCGCGCACGCTCCTGCCCGCTCTTAAAGGGGCGGCGCGCGCTTCGGACTTTGATGAAGCATCAGGCCGTGAGTATCCTGGACTATAAGAGGGGTCCAGCCCCCTGCTTCGATGGCTAAGCGTTGTTGTTGTTTCCCTAGTTTGTCTATGCAATGGTCTCCTAGTGTGTTCCTGTTCCTGTTCCTTGCATTCCATACCGTCCTGGTCGATTACGCTCATGACATGGACCCCGCTCGTCGATTCAAGACCATGACGACGTCTCAAGAGATGCGGGCGGATATGCTAGACCTCCGGTCTCGACAGGATCGACTCCTCCAGGCGTTGAACATTCTTGCATGTCTGCAGGAGGCACAAGCTGCCGTTCCTCCTACTACACCTCCTGGCAGTGTTGATCCTCAGACTTCACCTCTTGGCAGTGTTGACCCGCGTGTTTCTTTGCCACTTCCGGACCGCTGTGATGGAGACGCAAGTACCTGTCATGGATTTTTGAATCAGTGCCAGATACACTTCATTCTGTATAGTAGGACATTTTCGTCTGATGGCGCAAGGGTCGCTTTCATCATCTCTCTCCTCACTAGCAAGCCTCTTGCATGGCCAGTGGCGGATTATCATTAGTGCGGTTCGGGCGGCCGCCCGGGGCCCGAGGCTCCCAGGGGGCCCATAGCCACCCTAACCCCCTCATGCCCAGTGGCGTTGCTAGCACCGGAGGGAGCCCAGGTGCCAGGACCGCACCTGTTATGAGACGAGGGGAGCTTCGCTCCTACTTAGCAGCCGGGGTCTGTGCTGCTTTAGAAGCTCCCCCTCCAGCCCCCCTTCCCTGCTCTAAACATCTCTCCTCCTGCTGCTAGCTGTCGGGACA
This sequence comes from Rhinoderma darwinii, assembly GCF_050947455.1. Lineage (NCBI taxonomy): Eukaryota > Metazoa > Chordata > Amphibia > Anura > Rhinodermatidae > Rhinoderma > Rhinoderma darwinii. Next base: position 7,255,389 of record NC_134688.1, read on the forward strand.
TGGGGGAGGGGAGACTGTCGGCGGGCTCTGTGTCGGGCTGTGAGCAGGAGAAGAGCTGCAGTGAAGACTCACAAATATCCTACATAAAAGGTAAGTGCATGTGTGTTTACAATGTGTACTTTATATGTGTACAATGTGCATACTTGTGTGTATTTTATATGTGTATAATGTGCATACTCGTGTGTACTTTATATGTGTACAATGTGCATACTCGTGTGTGTCTGTGATGTGTATAATGTGCATACTCGTGTGTCTGTGATGTGTATAATGTGCATACTCGTGTGTGCGTGTATGTATATATATATATGCATTTTTGCTGCAGAAAATGGTGCATATTTTGCTGCGTTTTTCTCAATGTTGGGGGATGGTGACGTCTCCTCTGAAAAAACGCATCAATTCAGTCCACTTTCTGCAGCAGAAATTGACATGCTGCAGTGCCAGAAATACGCACCGCAGGACAAAATGTCTGGTCGGAAATTTTACGCAGCGTCTGGATGAGATTTGGTAAATCTCACTCACTTTGCTGCTACCGTATTCTGCGTATTTTCCGGCCGGAAAATACGCAGCAATTCCGTTAAGTGTGGACAAGCCCTAATACAGTAGCAGCAGAGTAGATTAGATGTGAACAATTCTCATCACACGCTGCGTAAATGATAAGTGGGGAAAAAAAAGCTCAGAAATTGACATGCGGTGCAGTTTTTTACTCCGCAGCATGTCAATTATATTTGCGTAAACGCTGCTCATTTGTTTCGGGTTTTCCCCATTTAATTCAATGGGGAGGTAAAACCTGCAACAGATAGCAGATGTTATGTAAAAACACAATTTAGAAAAAATAAAAATCTTATACTTGCCCAGAACTCTGTTTCTTCGTCCGGGCCGGCCTCCTGGGATGAAGTTTCACTCCATGTGACCGCTGCAGCCAATCACAGGCCAATCACAGGCTGCAGCAGTCATATAGGATAAAATTTCATCCCAGGGCTGCAATGTAGCGACGCTGTGTAGCACTATATACAAGAGGGGGAACGCTGTGTGGCACCATATATAAGGGGGGGGGAGCGCTGTGTGGCACTATATATAAGGGGGAGTGCTGTGTGATGCTATCTATAGGGGGCTGTGTGACGCTCTCTACAGGGGGTTGTGTGTGTGTGGCGCTATCTACAGGCGGGTGTGTGTGTGGCTCTATCTACAGGGGGTGTGTGTGTGTGTGTGTGGCTCTATCTACAGGGCGGTGTGTGTGGCTTTATCTACAGGGGGGTGTGTGTGGCGCTGTCTACATGGGAGGTTGGCGCTGTGTCCCTGCACAGTGTGATACTGTCAGTATGTAGGGACACAGCCCTGTGAAAGGGGAATCATAACACCTATTTGTTAATGCTTGTACAAAAAGGTAGCGTTAGCAATAGTTACGGTGCGGCAGGGTGGCGGTGGAGAAGGGGGGGCCCAAGTTTGGGTAACAGCCCAGGGCCCATGGTCTTCTTAATCCGCCACTGTTCATGGCCGAACCTAATCTGGGAGAGACAAGGACCAGAGACCCGTGACTTTCAGGGCTTCCTCCGGACTTTTCGGATGGTGTTTGAGGAGCCTGGACGGGTCTCATCTGCAGCGGCCTCTTTGATTAACCTACGCTAAGGAGACACCTCCGTGAGTGAGTACGCCATCCACTTCTGCACACTGGCGGGAGAGCTGTTATGGAACAATGAGGCTCTGGTGGCTGCATTCTGGCATGGACTGGCTCCTAAAATGAAGGACGAATTTACCGCTCGAGATCTGCCGCCTACCCTGGATGACCTCATCCTTCTATCCGCCCAGATTGATATACAAATCCGAGAACGCCTCCAAGAGGTTAGTCGGGAAAGAGGCCTTCCCATTCTGGCTCCTACTTTGCAGCAACCCCTGCTGTCCCAAAGCCTAGAGTTGCTAGGAGTGACAACCTTGGGTAAGAAAGGACTTCCGTCTAAATTGTCTATACCTGTGACCATAGTGTCCGGCGAGAGAACGCATCAGATCTCTGCGTATCTGGACTCTGGATCCGCTGATAATTTCATCCGTAGAGACCTAGTGAACCTTCTTCAATTACCCACCACCCCCTGGAGAGGCCGTTGACAATTGCTTCAGTAAACGGACTACCTCTGCCAGACCCAGTTATAGCTGTGACCAAGCCGCTGAGGCTCCAAGTAGGGGCCCTACACTCCGAAATTCTGCCTTTCTATGTCCTGCCCAAAGCTGATAACCCTGTGTTGCTGGGCCTGCCTTGGCTCCGACTGTATGCCCCAGTCCTGGACTGGAATTCTGGAGAGTTTCTCCAGTGGGGCCCTGAGTGTCAAAGCTGTTGCAGATTTGTTTGGATCAGCCTTTGCTGCCTCGGTCATTGGCAGGATTGCCTGGTCATTATGCTGTATTTTCGGACGTCTTCAGCAAGAGGGAGGTGGAGACATTGCCTCCAGATCAGGTGTATGACTGCCCTATCGAACTGATTCCTGGTGCATCCCTTCCCCGTGGTAGGGTATATCCTCTCTCCTTGCCAGAGACTCTGTCCATGTCCGCCTATGTGAAAGAGAACTTGGTGAGGGGCATCATACGAAAATCTTCCTCCCCGCCAGGAGCCGGGTTCTTCTTTGTCAAGAAGAGAGATGGCTCTCTTCGACCTAGTATCGACTACCGAGGTCTCAATCAGATCACGGTGAAGAATAAATATCCGTTGCCACTGATCTCAGAACTGTTTGATCGTATACGTGGTGCCAAGATTTTTTCTAAACTAGACCTGCGTGGGGCTTACAACCTAATCCAGATTCGCCAGGGTGACGAATGGAAGACTGCATTTAACACCCGTGATGGACACTATGAGTATCTAGTAATGCCCTTCGGCCTGTATAATGCTCCCGCTGTGTTCCAGGAGTTTGTTAATGACATTTTCCATGACCTCCTCTATGTTTGTGTTGTGGTCTATCTTGATGATATCTTGATTTATTCTCCAGATCCTATGACGCATCAGAGACATGTCTGTCAAGTTCTGCTACGTTTAAGGGAGAATCGTCTGTACGCCAAGTTGGAGAAGTGCGTGTCTGACAGAGATGCTCTACCCTTCCTGGGCTACATAGTTTCGAATCGAGGTCTCGACATGGATCCTGAGAAGGTAAAGTCTGTCCTGGAACGGCCACGCCCTCAAGGCTTGAGGGCCATGCAGCCAATTTTTGCAGACAGTTTATTCCAAACTTCTCTTCACTGACTTCTCCTATCTCTAACCTCACTAAGAAGGGCATGAACGGCAGGTTGTGGACTCCCGAGGCAGAGTCCGCATTCAATAGCCTGAAGAGTGCCTTCACGTCAGCCTCTATCCTTCATCATCCGGATGTCTCTTTGCAGTTCTCGTTGGAGGTGGACGCATCCTCTGTCGGTGCTGGTGCACTCCTGTTCCAAAGAGGTCCCAAGAGCAAGTCAATGGTATGTGGATATTTCTCTAAGCCCTTCTCTTCCGCAGAACGCAACTACTCGATTGGGGATCGGGAGTTACTGGCCATCAAATTGGCTCTGGAAGAGTGGAGACATCTACTAGAGGGCACAGCTCATCCGATCCTAATTTTTACAGACCACAAGAATCTGACCTACCTCCAGACGGCCCAACGGTTGAACCCTCGTCAGGCCAGGTGGTCACTGTTCTTTACAAGGTTCCAGTTTGAGCTCCATTATCACCCGGCCGACAAGAATGTGAGGGCCGATGCCTTGTCCAGATCTTTCGAGACGGAAGACACCATGGAGATTCCACAGAACATTGTTGATCCATCTAGTATTGTCTCTGTCAATCCCCTGCAAGTTGGGGACATTCCTCCAGGGAGGACTTTTGTACGCCTGGCTGATCATGGAAGAATCCTCTGCTGGGGACACTTCTCTAGACTGGCGGGTCATGTGGGGGTCCACAGCATATTGTAATGACGGGGTAGGGAGACGGACAAGTGAGCCCTAATCTACCCGCAACCCAGTCGCTGCCTACTTGCACGGCACGTCCTAGGCGACGGCGTACAACTGGGCGACTGTCCCTACACTCAATATGTACACGACAGACAACACAAGACAGGGTACACAGAAAAGAGGGAAGTGGGGCAGTTGCCCACGGCAACACCGTGAGCAACAGGAGTAGTGAACAAGCCGAGTCAAACCAGGAGAGTACGTAGGGACAAAAGCAGAGCAGAAGAATAGTAGTCATTCAAGCCAGGGTCAATATGGAGCAGGTATGTAAGCAGCAGGAACAGCAGAGCCAGGAACCAAAGAGAATCACAGGCAAAGGACAAGCAGCAAATGAATGTATACATAGACCAAGGGCGGGAGCTAGAACCGTCTGGCCAGGCTGTGATAGGTTCTCCCACTCCTGAGCCTACCAGCCTGAGTGGTAGCAGATCGAGTCACTCTAACAGACCTAGGCACAGATGCAGGCTGATTAACCACGGGCGTCGACACAGCAGCTGTGTCTGGCAAATCCTTTACCCCCCTTTTATGAGGGGCCACTGGACCCTTGCTAGGTGGACCTGGCTTGTTGGGGAACCGAAGATGGATCTTCCTGAGCAATAACACAGCGTGAACATCCCGGGCGGGTATCCAAGTCTTCTCCTCAGGCCCGTATCCTCTCCAATGGACCAGGTACTGGAGGGAGTCTTGGACCATCCTGCTGTCCACAATCTTGGCCACCTCGAATTCTACCCCCTCAGGAGTGAGAACAGGGATCGGAGGTTTCCTCGAGGTAGCCAAGGGCGGGGAGCATCTTTTCAGGAGTGAGGCATGGAACATGCTGTGTATCTGAAAGGACAGGGGTAACTCCAGCCGGAAAGAGACAGTACGGCCCTATATACCGGGGAGCAAATATATTGGACGGGACTTTAAGGCGCAAATTTTTAGAGGACAGCCACACCAGATCCCCGACCACAAACAAGGGGTTAGTAGAACGTCTCTTATCTGCCTGAGTCTTTTGGATGCTCTGGGACACCTCAAGGTTCTTCCCAGACTGTGCACAGTTCCCGATGAACGACATCTACCTCGGGATTGTTGGAACCACCTGGTGAAACGGAGGAGAACCGTGGATTAAACCCAAAATTACAGAAAAAGGGGGAGACCCCCGACGAGTTACTGACCCGGTTATTAAGTGAAAATTCGGCGAAAGGAATGAAGGAATCCCAATCATCTTGACAGTCAGAGATAAAACACCTTAAATATTGTTCTAGAGACTGATTAGTCCTTTCAGTTTGGCAATTAGTTTCAGGATGGAAGGCCGAGGAGAAGGACAGATCAATCTCCAACTTCTTACAGAAGGCTCTCCAAAACAATGAAACAAATTGTACCCCTCTGTCAGAAACAATATTGACAGGAACCCCATGGAGACGCAGGATGTGTTTGACAAACAAGGTAGCTAACGTCTAGGCATTGGGTAGTTTCTTGAGGGGTACAATGTGGCACATCTTACTGAAGCGGTCTACTACAACCCACACCACCGACTTGCCTTGGGATGGAGGCAGATCGGTGATAAAATCCATGGAGATATGAGTCCAAGGTCTCTGGGGAATGGCAAAGAACATAGTAAGCCCGCTGGTCGGGACCTGGGAGTCTTGGACCTAGCACAAGTTTCACAATCGGCCACGTAGGCCTTAACTTCTTTAAGCAGCCCAGGCCACCAATAGGTTCTAGAAATGAGGTGTTTGGTACCCAGGATGTCTGGATGGCCAGATAGTGCAGAGTCATGATTCTCCCTGAGTACCCTTAGCCGGAATTGCAGGGGAACAAACAGCTTGTTCTCAGGAAGGTTCTCGGGAGCTGAACCTTGATCAGCCGCAATTTCGGAGACTGTCAGAATCAACAGAGGATATGAATATACCTGGGGGCACAACTCAAGCAGGATCCTTCTCAGGAGGGGGACTGGCCATGAAGCTACGTGAGTGCATCAGCTTTAATATTTTTAGACCCAGCCCTATAGGAGACCACAAAGTTGAACCTAGTAAAAAAACAACGCCCATCGAGCTTGTCTCGGGTTTAGCCTCCGGGCAGATTCTAGGAAAACCAGATTCTTGTGGTCGGTAAGGACTGTTACCTGGTGCCTAGCCCCTTCCAGGAAGTGGCGCCACTCTTCAAATGCCCATTTAATGACTAAGAGTTTGCGGTTGCCAACGTCATAGTTACTCTCAGCGGGGGAGAACTTCCTGGAGAAGTAGGCACAGGGACGGAGATGGGTGAGACCCCAGGTACCCTGGGACAAGACAGCACCCACTCCCACCTCAGAGGTGTCAACCTCCACTATGAATGGCTCCATTTGGTTAGACTGAATCAGCACTGGGGCAGAGACAAAGCACCTCTTAAGGACCTCAAAAGCCTGAACCGCCTCCGGAGGCCAGTAGAGGAGATCGGCACCCTTGCGAATAAGGTCCGTAAGAGGCTTAGCGATGACCGAGAAGTTAGCAATAAATCTTCTGTAATAATTAGAGAACCCCAGGAAGCACTGTAAAGCCTTCAGGGAGGCAGGTTGGACCCATTCCGCCACAGCCTGAACCATGGCAGGGTCCATGAGGAATTCGTTAGGAGTGAGGATTTGACCCAAAAATGGTATCTTCTGCACCCCAAACACAAATTTTTTAGTTTCAGCAAAGAGTTTGTTTTCCCTAAGGGCCTGGAGCACCTTCCTGACATGCTCAATGTGGGAGGACCAGTCCTTGGAAAACAGAAGTATATCATCAAGGTACACTACAAGAAATACCCCCAGGTAGTCTCTTAAAACCTCATTTATGAAATTCTGGAAGACCGCGGGAGCATTACACAACCCAAAGGGCATGACAAGGTATTCTAAATGACCTTCGGGCGTGTTAAACGCAGTCTTCCACTCATCCCCTTCTCAGATTCGGATAAGGTTATAAGCCCCCCGAAGATCAAACTTAGAGAACCATTGGGCCCCCTGAACCTGATTGAAGAGATCAGGAATCAAAGGAAGGGGATACTGGTTCCTTACAATGACCTTATTCAAGTTTCGGTAATCGATGCACGACCTAAGACCACCATCCTTCTTCCCTACGAAGAAGAAGCCAGCACCTACCGGAGAAGTAGACGGGCGGATGTAACCCTTGGCCAGGCTTTCCTGGATATACTCTCTCATGGCTTCACGTTCAGGACAAGAGAGATTAAATATCCTACCTTTAGGGAGCTTAGCTCCTAGTACCAAATCAATTACGCAATTGTACTCTCTATGAGGAGGTAACTCTTCGGAGGCTTTTTTTTAGAAAAAACATCAGCGAAGTCCTGAATAAACTCAGGTAGAGTGTTCACCACCTCAGCGAGAGAAACCAAATTAACAGAAAAACAGGACGTCATGCATTCATTACCCCATTTGGTAAGATCCCCAGTATTCCAGTTAAACTTGGGATTATGCATCTGCAACCAAGGAAGGCCTAAAATCAAATCGGACGATAATCCCTGCATCACCAACACACAACACTGCTCCAAATGCATGGAGCCAACCATGAGTTCAAATACAAAGGTATGCTGTGTAAAATAACCATTAGCAAGTGGAGTGGAGGGGAGTCGATACCCACTTTGGGACAGGTTTAGGCAAATCAATTAATGGCATAGCTAGAGACATAGCAAATTCCACAGACATAATATTAGCAGGAGACCCTTAGTCCACGAAGGCACTGCCGGTGGTAGACCTAGCCTCAAAAGAGACCTGAAAGGGAAGCAAGATTTTATTAGGTTTCATATTTACGGGAAATACCTGTGCGCCCAAGCGACCTCGCCGATGATCACTTAGGCGCGGAAGTTTTCCGGCTGCTTATTCTTACGCCTAGGACAGTCGTTCACTTGATGCCTGTCATCCCTACAGTAGAAGTAGAGACCATTCTTCCTGCGGAACTCTCTACGTTGTTGGGGAGACACGGAGGCCCCGAGTTGCATAGGTTCATCCGAGTTTTCCGTGGAAGAACGAAGCAACGGAACCTCTGGAGCCATCATAGGAGAGTCAGAGGAAAAGGCACAAAAACGTTTGAGTCGTCGTTCCCTGAGACGATCTAGAGAGTCCAAAGAGGGATAACTAACTAACAGGTCTTTCAGGGCGTTCGACAGACCCAATCTAAACTGACACCTCAGGGCAGGGTCATTCCACCGAGAAGCTACACACCACTTCCTAAAGTCAGAACAGTACTCCTCAACGGGTCTCTTACCCTGACGTAAGGTCACCAGCTGACTCTCGGCAAAGGCAGTCTTGTCAGTCTCGTCATAGATGAGCCCGAGAGCGGAAAAAAAAAATCAACAGATGAAAGTTCAGGGGCGTCAGGAGCCAAGGAGAAGGCCCATTCCTGGGGGCCGTCCTGGAGCCGGGACATAATTATACCCACTCGCTGGTTCTCAGAACCTGAGGAGTGGGGCCTTAAATGGAAATAGAGCCTACAACTCTCCCGGAAGGAGAAAAAAGTCTTCCGGTCCCCTGAGAACCGGTCAGGCAGCTTGAGGTGGGGTTCTAGAGGTGAGGTGGGGGGCACTACCAGGGTAGCATCACGCTGGTTGCACCTCTGAGCCAGGTCTTGGACCTGTAAGGAAAGACCCTGCATTTGCTGAGCCAGGGCCTCAAGGGGGTCCATAGTGTGTCAGGGACCAGGGTAGAAAAGGTATTTGGGCCTGTGATTATGTAATGACGGGGTAGGGAGACAGACAGGTGACCCCTAATCTACCCGCCACTCAGTCCCTGACTACTTGCACGGCCCGTCCTAGGCGACGGCGTACAACTGGGCGACGGTCCCTTCGCTCAATAAGTGCACAACAGACCAACAGACAAGGGTACACAGAAGCTAAGGAGAGATGCAGGTAAAACAAAGGAATCTATATCGGCGCTGCTGCTTAGTGTGGACGAGGTAAGTATCCAGAAGTCAGGTTTAAGTTTAAGGTAAACTGTTTATTCGCAACGCGTTTCAGCGCCGAACTGGCGCTTTCATCAGGCATAGGGATACAGAAAAAAGACACATGTTTATATAGGGCCAGTTCAGATTAAACAATTAGGTAAAAAACCGCGAAAAAACATCGGCGGGTCAAAGTTCAAATGGAGCGATCTAATATAATATAGATAAATAAATAAATAAAGGTTTTAATGCATAAATAAAAGAGCATAATTAATAAAAGACTGTACGTCCTATCAAGAAATGATTTTGGAACGAAGTAGATTAAAACTATGTGCAGTGTATAAATGACAGTTATCATTCAATTACTTAAAACAATAGTTAGGGGTGAGTAGACATGATTTTATTGATGTGTTAGTGTTGAAGGTTATGTTTTGGAAGTAGTAATGTATGTTAGTTACACGTTGCCTCGGAAACCAGATGTGTTACGGAGGCCGAGGTGCTCCACAATGAATGGAACGCATGGTGAACCGCATTACGCGAAGGATCGTGGAACTGCTCGGACCGGACCGGGAACTAAGAACGTCTCTTCTGAACCCGAATAGAAATATGGAGATCGGACGAAGGGTGAGTGAAACGGAATATCAAATGTGGATTAGAGCCATGATTGATATGTTAGTTACTTGTCGGCGTTTATTTATAGGGAACGCTGGTCAGTTTTACGCGAAGGATCGTGGAACTGCTCGGACAGGATCGGGAACTAAGAACGTCTCTTCTGAAACCGAATAGAAATATGGAGATCGGAGGAAGGGTGAGTGAAACGGAAAATGTGGATTGGGGCCATGATTGATATGTTAGTTACTTGTCGGCGTTTATTTATAGGGAACGCTGGTCAGTTTTAAGGGGTAAGGACAGTGGTGGTGCGGTGGTCCATACCTATATTCTTTGAACAAAATTGGCACATTGTGCTTTTTATTTAAAACAGGAGAATTGGATTTTTGAATAAAAACACGCAAATTGATAACTGGGATGCTATTTGGAGATGGGGTGCGACGGAATACTGAAATTTATTTATTTATTTAATTTTGCAAGGTGTCTCATTATTAAGTAGTCAGTCAGATCAATTAGTCCAAAGAGGACTCTGCGATGTCATTTAGACCTAAAGGATGAAGTGTATTCATTTTAAAAATCCAGTAGTTTTCCCTTTGTTTCAACTTGCTGAATCTGTTTGGGACATCAATATTGATATGTTCTATTGGTGTGATTTTGATTTTATTAAATTGGCAATCATGCATTTGGAGGAAATGTCGGGAAATGCTGTGTTTAGGGTAACCAGTGTTTACATTAAACCGATGGTTGTTAACACGGGTTCTTAGACATTGGGTTGTTCTTCCAATATATTGCAACTGGCACGGGCACTCTAATAAATAAATAACGTAGGAGCTGCCACAGTTGAGGAGAGTTTGTATAGTGAAGGATTCTTTGGTAACTGTGGATGTGTAATCATGTTTTTTATGGCTGATGGAATTGCAGCACAGGCAGCGTAAATGTCCACATTTATATGACCCTTTTATGTTGGAAAGAAAATTTGTATGAGGTATAGGATGTTTCCCTACTCTGCTGGGAGCCAGAATATTTTTGAGGGTCAGGGATCGTCTGAAGGAGATATTCGGTTTACATGATAATGTGTCTTTCTGGGGATGTGCCAATGCTTGGAAAGAATGTTCCTAATTGTTTTATTGCCTCTGTTGTAAGTAGTGATGAAGTTGAGATTAGAGCTGTTGGTACCTAATTTGGAATTCTTAATGGAGGGGTTCAGACAGGACACTTGAGTAAGTTCTGAAGCTTTGGATCGTGCGCCTTTTATAAGATTAATTGGGAAACCTTTGTCTCTGAATCTTTTTTCCAACATAAAAGGGTCATATAAATGTGGACATTTACGCTGCCTGTGCTGCAATTCCATCAGCCATAAAAAACATGATTACACATCCACAGTTACCAAAGAATCCTTCACTATACAAACTCTCCTCAACTGTGGCAGCTCCTACGTTATTTATTTATTAGAGTGCCCGTGCCAGTTGCAATATATTGGAAGAACAACCCAATGTCTAAGAACCCGTGTTAACAACCATCGGTTTAATGTAAACACTGGTTACCCTAAACACAGCATTTCCCGACATTTCCTCCAAATGCATGATTGCCAATTTAATAAAATCAAAATCACACCAATAGAACATATCAATATTGATGTCCCAAACAGATTCAGCAAGTTGAAACAAAGGGAAAACTACTGGATTTTTAAAATGAATACACTTCATCCTTTAGGTCTAAATGACATCGCAGAGTCCTCTTTGGACTAATTGATCTGACTGACTACTTAATAATGAGACACCTTGCAAAATTAAATAAATAAATAAATTTCAGTATTCCGTCGCACCCCATCTCCAAATAGCATCCCAGTTATCAATTTGCGTGTTTTTATTCAAAAATCCAATTCTCCTGTTTTAAATAAAAAGCACAATGTGCCAATTTTGTTCAAAGAATATAGGTATGGACCACCGCACCACCACTGTCCTTACCCCTTAAAACTGACCAGCGTTCCCTATAAATAAACGCCGACAAGTAACTAACATATCAATCATGGCCCCAATCCACATTTTCCGTTTCACTCACCCTTCCTCCGATCTCCATATTTCTATTCGGTTTCAGAAGAGACGTTCTTAGTTCCCGGTCCGGTCCGAGCAGTTCCACGATCCTTCGCGTAATGCGGTTCACCATGCGTTCCATTCATTGTGGAGCACCTCGGCCTCCGTAACACATCTGGTTTCCGAGGCAACGTGTAACTAACATACATTACTACTTCCAAAACATAACCTTCAACACTAACACATCAATAAAATCATGTCTACTCACCCCTAACTATTGTTTTAAGTAATTGAATGATAACTGTCATTTATACACTGCACATAGTTTTAATCTACTTCGTTCCAAAATCATTTCTTGATAGGACGTACAGTCTTTTATTAATTATGCTCTTTTATTTATGCATTAAAACCTTTATTTATTTATTTATCTATATTATATTAGATCGCTCCATTTGAACTTTGACCCGCCGATGTTTTTTCGCGGTTTTTTACCTAATTGTTTAATCTGAACTGGCCCTATATAAACATGTGTCTTTTTTCTGTATCCCTATGCCTGATGAAAGCGCCAGTTCGGCGCTGAAACGCGTTGCGAATAAACAGTTTACCTTAAACTTAAACCTGACTTCTGGATACTTACCTCGTCCACACTAAGCAGCAGCGCCGATATAGATTCCTTTGTTTTACCTGCATCTCTCGTACCCAAGCGGTCACCCCGGTGACCGGCCCGGATCTAGCAGCAGCTACCCCGTGGACCCCAGCGCTGAACTCTTCCAAACCTCACGGTGAGCATATATATCCCCTTCCCGTTCTCACCTCCAATTTCCTTGATCCACACCAAGTGGCGCCGTGGCTCTTTTCTCCTTATCTTACTACAGAAGCTAAGGGAAATGGGGCAGTTGCCCACGGCAACACCGTGAGCAACAAGAGTAGTGAACGAGCCGAGTCAAACCAGGAGTGTACGAGGTACAAAAACGCAGAGCAGGAACGTAGTCAGTAAAGCCAGGGTTAATTTGAAGCAGCGGTCAATAGTATTAGCAGGAGCAGCAGAGCCAGGAAACCAGACAGAAACACAGGCAAAGGAGGAGCAGGAAATGAAGGTATAAATAGGAAGAGGGCGGGAGCTAGCTCCGTCTGGCCAGGCTGTGATAGGTTCTCCCACTCCTCAGCCTCCCAGCCTGAGTGGTAGCAGATCGAGTCACTCTAACAGACCTAGGCACAGATGCAGGCTGATTAACCACGGGCGTCGACAAAGAAGGTGTGTCAGGCAAATACATTACAACCAGCTGTACATATATAATTATATACAGGAGATACCCAGGTAATACCAGCATGCTCCATATCACTCTATACAAGAAGATCTATAAATTATACCAGCTGTACATATATAATTATATACAGGAGATGCCCAGGTTATACCAGCATGCTCCATATCACTATATACAAGAAGATCTATAAATTATACCAGCTGTACATATATAATTATATACAGGAGATGCCCAGGTTATACCAGCATGCTCCATACCACTATATACAAGAAGATGTATAACTTATTCCAGCTGTACATATATAATTATATACAGAAGATACCCAGGTTATACCAGCATGCTCTATATCACTATATACAAGAAGATGTATAACTTATTCCAGCTGTACATATATAATTATATACAGAAGATACCCAGGTTATACCAGCATGCTCCATATCACTATATACAAGAAGATAATGGAACAAATGATAAATGGGAGATTTTCAAATCTACTTTGAGTTATTATAGTGCAAAATTTATTCCTACAGGTAATAAGTATAAACGACTCAAATTAAACCCCACATGGCTTACACCTTCTGTGAAAGGGGCAATACATGACAAAAAAAGGGCATTTAAAAAATACAAATCTGAGGGTACAGCTGTAGCCCTTGTAAAATATAAAGAGCTTAATAAAATCTGTAAAAATGTAATAAAATTAGCAAAAATACAAAATGTAAGGCAGGTGGCCAAGGATAGTAAAACAAATCCCAAAAAATTCTTCAAGCATATAAGTGCAAAAAAGCCAAGGTCTGAACATGTAGGACCCCTAGATAATGGTAATGGGGAGTTGATCACAGGGGATCAAGAGAAGGCAGAGTTACTAAATGGGTTCTTTAGCTCTGTATATACAACAGAAGAAAGAGCAGCTGATGTAGCTGCCAGTGCTGTTAATATATCAGTTGATATACTGAATTGGATGAATGTAGAGATGGTCCAAGCTAAATTAAATAAAATAAATGTACACAAGGCTCCGGGACCAGATGGGTTACACCCTAGAGTTCTTAAAGAGCTTAGTTCAGTTATTTCTGTCCCCCTCTTCATAATATTTAGAGAGTCTCTCATGAGTGGTATAGTGCCAAGGGACTGGCGCAGGGCAAATGTGGTGCCTATTTTCAAAAAGGGCTCTAGGTCTTCCCCGGGTAATTATAGACCAGTAAGCTTAACATCCATCATGGGGAAAATGTTTGAGGGGCTATTGAGGGACTATATACAGGATTATGTGACAATAAATAGCATTATAAGTGACAGCCAGCACGGTTTTACTAAGGACAGAAGTTGTCAAACTAACCTAATCTGTTTTTATGAAGAGGTGAGGAGAAGCCTAGACAGAGGGGCCGCTGTGGATTTAGTGTTTTTGGACTTTGCAAAGGCATTTGACACTGTCCCCCATAGACGCCTAATATGTAAATTAAGGACTATAGGTTTAGAAAATATAGTTTGTAATTGGATTGAGAATTGGCTCAAGGACCGTATCCAGAGAGTTGTGGTCAATGATTCCTTCTCTGAATGGTCACCGGTTATAAGTGGTGTACCCCAGGGTTCAGTGCTGGGACCACTATTATTCAACTTATTTATTAATGATATAGAGGATGGGATTAATAGCACTATTTCTATTTTTGCAGATGACACCAAGCTATGTAATATAGTTCAGACTATGGAAGATGTTCATGAATTACAGGCAGATTTAAACAAACTAAGTGTTTGGGCGTCCACTTGGCAAATGAAGTTTAATGTAGATAAATGTAAAGTTATGCATCTTGGTACCAACAACCTGCATGCATCATATGTCCTAGGGGGCGCTACACTGGCGGATTCACTTGTTGAGAAGGATCTGGGTGTACTTGTAAATCATAAACTCAATAACAGCATGCAGTGTCAATCAGCTGCTTCAAAGGCCAGCAGGATATTGTCGTGTATTAAAAGAGGCATGGACTCGCGGGACAGGGATGTAATATTGCCACTTTACAAAGCATTAGTGAGGCCTCATCTAGAATATGCAGTCCAGTTCTGGGCTCCAGTTCATAGAAAGGATGCCTTGGAGTTGGAAAAAATACAAAGAAGAGCAACGAAGCTAATAAGGGGCGCGGAGAATTTAAGTTATGAGGAAAGATTGAAAGAATTAAACCTATTTAGCCTTGAAAAAAGACGACTAAGGGGGGACATGATTAACTTATATAAATATATTAATGGCACATACAAAAAATATGGTGATATCCTGTTCCTTGTAAAACCCCCTCAAAAAACAAGGGGGCGCTCCCTCCGTCTGGGGAAAAAAAGGTTCAAGCTGCAGAGGCGACAAGGCTTCTTTACAGTAAGAACGGTGAATTTATGGAATAGCCTACCGCAGGAGCCGTCACAGCAGGGACAGGAGACACCGCAGGAGCCGTCACAGCAGGGACAGTAGATGGCTTTAAAAAAGGGTTAGATAATTTCCTAGAACAAAAAAATATTAGCTCCTATGTGTAGAAATTTTTCCTTCCCTTTTCCCTTCCCTTGGTTGAACTTGATGGACATGTGTCTTTTTTCAGCCGTACTAACTATGTAACTATGTAACTATGTATAACTTATACCAGCTGTACATATATAATTATATACAGAAGACACCCTGGTTATACCCAGCATGCTCCATATCACTATATACAAGTAGATGTGTAACTTATACCAGCTGTACATATATAATTATATACAGAAGATGCCCAGGTTATACCAGCATGCTCCATATCACTATATACAAGAAGATGTATAACTTATACCAGCTGTACATATATAATTATATACAGGATTTACCCAGGTTATACCAGCATGCTCCATATCACTATATACAAGAAGATGTATAACTTATGCCAGCTGTACATATATAATTATATACAGAAGATACCCAGGTTATACCAGCATGCTCCATATCACTATATACAAGAAGATGTATAACTTATACCAGCTGTACATATATAATTATATACAGAAGATACCCAGGTTTTATCAGCATGCTCCATATCACTATATACAAGAAGATGTATAACTTATACCAGCTGTACATATATAATTATATACAGGAGATACCCGGGTTATACCAGCGTGTTCCATATCACTATATACAAGAAGATCTATAACTTATACCAGCTGTACATATATATAATTATATACAGGAGATACCCAGGTTATACCAGCATGCTCCATATCACTATATACAAGAAGATGTATAACTTATGCCAGCTGTACATATATAATTATATACAGAAGATACCCAGGTTATACCAGCATGCTCCATATCACTGTATACAAGAAGATGTATAACTTATACCAGCTGTACATATATAATTATATACAGAAGATACCCAGGTTATACCAGCATGCTCCATATCACTATATACAAGAAGATGTATAACTTATACCAGCTGTACATATATAATTATATACAGAACATACCCAGGTTATACCAGCATGCTCTATATCACTATATACAAGAAGATGTATAACTTATACCAGCTGTACATATATAATTATATACAGAAGATACCCAGGTTATACCAGCATGCTCTATATCACTATATACAAGAAGATGTATAACTTATACCAGCTGTACATATATAATTATATACAGAAGATACCCAGGTTATACCAGCATGCTCCATATCACTATATACAAGAAGATGTATAACTTATACCAGCTGTACATATATAATTATATACAGAAGATACCCAGGTTATACCAGCATGCTCCATATCACTATATAGAAGAAGATGTATAACTTATACCAGCTGTACATATATAATTATATACAGAAGATACCCAGGTTATACCAGCATGCTCCATATCACTATATACAAGAAGATGTATAACTTATACCAGCTGTACATATATAATTATATACAGAAGATACCCAGGTTATACCAGCATGCTCCATATCACTATATACAAGAAGATGTATAACTTATACCAGCTGTACATATATAATTATATACAGAAGATACCCAGGTTATACCAGCATGTTCCATATCACTATATACAGGAAGATGTATAACTTATACCAGCTGTACATATATAATTATATACAGAAGATACCGAGGTTATACCAGCATGCTCCATATCACTATATACAAGAAGATGCATAACTTATACCAGCTGTACATATATAATTATATACAGAAGATACCCAGGTTATACCAGCATGCTCCATATCATTATATACAAGAAGATGTATAACTTATACCAGCTGTACATATATAATTATATACAGAAGATACCCAGGTTATACCAGCATGCTCCATATCATTATATACAAGAAGATGTATAACTTATACCAGCTGTACATATATAATTATATACAGAAGATACCCGGGTTATACCAGCATGCTCCATATCACTATATACAAGAAGATGTATAACTTATACCAGCTGTACATATATAATTATATACAGAAGATACCCAGGTTATACCAGCATGCACCATATCACTATATACAAGAAGATGTATAACTTATACCAGCTGTACATATATAATTATATACAGGAGATACCCAGGATATACCAGCATGCTCCATATCACTATATACAAGAAGATGTATAACTTATACCAGCTGTACATGTATAATTATATACAGAAGATACCCAGGTTATAACAGCATGCTCTATATCACTATATACAAGAAGATGTGTAACTTATACCAGCTGTACATATATAATTATATACAGAAGATACCCAGGTTATACCAGCATGCTCCATATTACTATATACAAGAAGATGTATAACTTATACCAGCTGTACATGTATAATTATATACAGAAGATACCCAGGTTATACCAGCATGCTCCATATCACTACATACAGGAATATGTATAACTTATACCAGCTGTACATATATAATTACATACAGAAGATACCCAGAGTATACCAGCATGCTCCATATCACTATATACAAGAAGATGTATAACTTATACCAGCTGTACATATATAATTATATACAGAAGATACCCAGGTTATACCAGCATGCTCCATATCACTATATACAAGAAGATGTATAACATATACCAGCTGTACGTATATAATTATATACAGAACATACCCAGGTTATACCAGCATGCTCCATATCACTATATACAAGAAGATGTATAACTTATACCAGCTGTACATATATAATTATATACAGAACATACCCAGGTTATACCAGCATGCTCCATATCACTATATACAAGAAGATGTATAACTTATACCAGCTGTACATATATAATTATATACAGAAGATACCCAGGTTATACCAGCATGCTCCATATCACTATATACAAGAAGATGTATAACTTATACCAGCTGTACATATATAATTATATACAGAAGATACCCAGGTTATACCAGCATGCTCCATATCACTATATACAGGAAGATGTATAACTTATACCAGCTGTACATATATAATTATATACAGGAGATACCCAGGTTATACCAGCATGCTCCATATCACTATATACAAGAAGATGTATAACTTATACCAGCTGTACATATATAATTATATACAGAAGATGCCAAGGTTATACCGGCATGCTCCATATCATTATATACAAGAAGAGGTATAACTTATACCAGCTGTACATATATAATTATACACAAAAGATACCCAGGTTATACCAGCATGCTCCATATCACTATATACAAGAAGATGTATAACTTATACCAGCTGTACATATATAATTATATACAAAAGATACCCAGGTTATACCAGCATGCTCCATATCACTATATACAAGAAGATGTATAACTTATACCAGCTGTACATATATAATTATATACAGAAGATACCCAGGTTATACCAGCATGCTCCATATCACTATATACAAGAAGATGTATAACTTATATCAGCTGTACATATATAATTATATACAGAAGATACCCAGGTTATACCAGCATGCTCCATATCTCTATATACAAGAAGATGTATAACTTATACCAGCTGTACATATATAATTATATACAGAAGATACCCAGGTTATACCAGCATGCTCCATATCACTATATACAAGATGATGTATAACTTACACCAGCTGTACATATATAATTATATACAGGAGATGCCCAGGTTATACCAGCATGCTCCATATCACTATATACAAGAAGATGTATAACTTATACCAGCTGTACATATATAATTATATACAGAATATACCCAGGTTATACCAGCATGCTCCATATCACTATGTACAAGAAGATGTATAACTTATACCAGCTGTACATATATAATTATATACAGAATATACCCAGGTTATACCAGCATGCTCCATATCACTATGTACAAGAAGATGTATAACTTATACCAGCTGTACATATATAATTATATACAGAATATACCCAGGTTATACCAGCATGCTCCATATCACTATGTACAAGAAGAGGTATAACTTATACCAGCTGTACATATATAATTATATACAGAAGATGCCCAGGTTATACCAGCATGCTCCATATCACTATATACAAGAAGATGTATAACTTATACCAGCTGTACATATATAATTATATACAGGAGATACCCAGGTTATACCAGCATGCTCCATATCACTATATACAAGAAGATGTATAACTTATACCAGCTGTACATATATAATTATATACAGAACATACCCAGGTTATACCAGCATGCTCCATATCACTATATACAAGAAGATGTATAAATTATACCAGCTGTACATATATAATTATATGCAGAACATACCCAGGTTATACCAGCATGCTGCCTTGAGCTATTACTTGAATATGTGAAGGTATAATGATCCCATTGTGCATGATATTATGAAATGTGATAATTTGGCTGTGAAACTTTCAGGGTACCCCGGAGATCAGGAAGGGTATAAATATGATTGTAGAGATTCCTAAGAGATGACAACAGAATCGGAGAGCTCAGTAAGGGTATGTTCACACGCTGAGAGGCAGTTACGTGTGAAAAGACAGGCTGTTAACAGCTGCCTCGTTTCACACGTAAAAGCTCCTCCTCGTAATTTACGAGGCATCTGAGACGCTCGTAAACCTTGAGCCGTGCTTCATTGATTTCAATGAAGAACGGCTCAAATTACGTGGCAAAGAAGTGCCCTGCACTTCTTTGCCGAGGCAGTAAATTTACGGGTCGTCGTTTGACAGCTGTCAAACGACGACTCGTAAATAACAGGTCGTCTGCACAGTACGTCGGCAAACCCATTCAAATGAATGGGCAGATGTTTGCCGACGTATTGTAGCCATATTTTCAGAGGTAAAACGAGGCATAATACGCCTCGTATACGTCTGAAATTTGGCCGTGTGAACATACCCTAATGGGACATCACGATTGACCTGCCGGGCGGACATACTATAGGTGCAACCTGTGCAGCCAGTAGGTAAGGGGGCTCACTGTCATCTCAGATCAGCTTCCTTCTGTCTATTAGGGTATGTTCACACGTAGTCAACCAAAACGTCTGAAAATCCAGAGCTGTTTTCAAGGGAAAACAGACCCTGCTTTTCAGACGTTTTTTTACCAACTCGCATTTTTACCAACTCATTTTTTTACCAACTCGTTTTTGGAGCTGTTTTCATTGGAGTCTATGAGAAAACAGCTCCAAAAACGTCTGAAAGAAGTGTCCCGCATATAATGTATAGAAGTGTCCTGCACTTCTTTTGACGAGGCTGTATTTTTACGAGTCGTCGTTTGACAGCTGTCAAACGACGACGCGTAAATAACAGGTCGTCTGCACAGTACGTCGGCAAACCCATTCAAATGAATGGGCAGATGTTTGCCGACGTATTGGAGCCGTATTTTCAGACGTAAAACGAGGCATAATACGCCTCGTATACGTCTGAAATTTGGCCGTGTGAACATACCCTTAGATCGCACGAAAATTTCTGAGCTGATGACTAACATTTACCCTATAAAGGAGTGACCTATGAGGAGATATTAGAGAGTAGGGGGCCCATATACCATTCTATCCTGGGGCCCCTCAGCTGTCTGTGACCTCTCACTGTAAGTATTAGGGAATTGTATGTAATTAATGAAATACGGGGGAAAATCCGCACAGTTTTATCTCTTTCTATGATGTATTTGATACTTGGTGATATTTGATTATCTTCATTCTCCACCTTCTTTTTAACCCTTTCCCGTCGCAGCCATTTGTCAAATTTTAATTTTAGTTTTTTTTCTTGCCGCCTTACAAGAGCCATAACTTTTTTTTCTTTTTCCGTCAATGGAGCGGTGTGAGGCTTATGTTTTGCGGGAGGAGTTTTAGTTTCTATTGGTAGAATTTATAGTTCCATAAAATGTACTGGGAAACTGGAAAAAAATGATTTTTTGGCTGAAATTGGATAAAACTGCGATTCCTCAATACTTTTTTGGGTTTTGTTTTTACGACTTTCACCGTGCGGTAAAAACGACAACTTAACTTTATTCTGCGGCTCAATACGATTACGGTGATACCAAATTTATATAGTTTTTTTTTTTATATTTTACTGCTTTTAAAGAAAAAAATCTTTTTGTTAAAAAAATAATTCGATTTGAGTTGCCGCATTCTGAGAGCAACAACTTTTTTATTTTTTCTTCGATTGAGCAGTGTGAGGTTTTTTTTTCGCGGGACGAGCTGTAGTTTTTATTGTTATTATTTTTTGGTACATATCATTTTTTTATCACTTTCTTTACATTTTTGGGAGCTAAGTTGACCAAAAAACAAAGATTTTGGTGTTTCAAATGTTTTATTTTTTACAGCGTTCACCGTGAGCGTTAAATAACGCTATACTTTAATAGGTCAGACTTTTACAGACACAGTGATACCAATTTTGTTAACTTTTTTTTTTTTATACATTACTTTAGAGGAAAAATTGGAAAAGGTTTTTTTTTTAAATTACATTTTTATTTTTTCACTACAAAAAACATTATTTCACTTTATTTCATAAGTCCCGCTAGGGGACTTGAACCATCGATCGTTAGATATACTAATACTAATGTATTGCAGTGCATTATCATTTTTCCAGGCTTCTGTTAAGCCAGAGGTAGCGTGAAGGCAGACCTGGGGGCCATCAATAGGCCCCTGGGGTGCCATGACAACCATAGTCACCCCCCAGATCTCATTGCAGGGGGGAGATGAGTTGTTAGAAGGCCCCCCCCCCTCTTTTCAACGCCTCAGATGCTGCGGTCGCGATTGATCGCAGCATTTGAGGGGTTAAAAAGCCAGGAACAGCGTGGTCTCTGCTCCCGGCCGTTAGTCCCGGGTGTCGGCTGTAAAACACAGCAGGCACTGGCAGCGTATGTACACCCCCGCACTGTGATGTACCAGACAAATCGTTTTGCGGGAAGGGGTTAATATATATATTTTTAAGAAAATAATTTTTGCCCACATTGTATCATTTATATAATATAGAAAGTCTGATATTTTGCCTTGTATATATAAAAATGTTCTCTGTTAATCATGACTAGAAAACATTCAGAACCCTCTCATTATGCTACACAGCTGTCCACCATGCTGCACCTTTCTACATTCCCTACCCCATCTCAACCAACCCATGCTCCCCGTTTGTTTCATGATTTCCTGGCTCCAGGACTTCTCTTGTGCTTTGCCAAGAAGAAGATTGAGAAGGATCTGCCCCCGCGGGCATTAAAGGTCATTTGACCCTTACCAATCACTATAGCTGTGATACACTTGATTTGTGTTAATAAAATACATTTGATGAGCACTTATAGGGCTGGATTATAGGGAAGGCACAAAGGGCACGTGCCCCAGCCCTTGACCCACTTGGGGACCTAGGGGGCCTTCACCACCCACGCTCCTGCCCAGTGGTTGAAGTCTAAATGGAGCTCTTAGCTCAGCTGTCTCCATAACTCCCATAGACTTTAGTGAATGGGCCACGTGCATATGTGTCCATGTCTACTATATGTGGTGGCAATAGTGGGTTATGTTGGGTCTGGGTCCAAGAAGTAGGATGGAGGCCAACATCAAGCTGTTTGCCCAGGGACCTCCACCAACTTTCTTCAGGCCCTGAACACTTATAACTTACATATACCATTTACTTGCAGGTCCTGCAGTTAAACTTTAAGGAGTTTTCTCATTTACAAAAGGGCTGTGGACTCCTTCCTCTGGCCATGGGAAACCGGGGACTACCCTGATGCCCAGATAGTCACTCTGTCCGTGGCTATGCTTTACCTTGGACCATCTGCCCAGATAATCACTCTGTCCCCGGCTATGCTTTACCTTGGACCATCTGCCCAGATAGT
Source organism: Rhinoderma darwinii (assembly GCF_050947455.1). Lineage (NCBI taxonomy): Eukaryota > Metazoa > Chordata > Amphibia > Anura > Rhinodermatidae > Rhinoderma > Rhinoderma darwinii. The sequence goes on from NC_134688.1 coordinate 7,278,405, forward strand.
CACTCTGTCCATGGCTATGCTTTACCTTGGACCATCTGCCGAGATAGTCACTCTGTTCCTGGCTATTCTTTACCTTGGACCATCTGCCCAGATAACCACTCTGTCCCTGGCTATGCTTTACCTTGGACCATCTGCCCAGATAGTCACTCTGTTCCTGGCTATTCTTTACCTTGGACCATCTTCCCAGATAACCACTCTGTCCCTGGCTATGCTTTACCTTGGACCATCTGCTCAGATAGTCACTCTGTCCCTGGCTATGCTTTAACTTGGACCATCTGCCCAGATAGTCACTCTGTCCCTGGCTATACTTTACCTTGGACCATCTGCCCAGATAGTCACTCTGTCCCTGGCTATGCTTTACCTTGGACCATCTGCCCAGATAGTCACTCTGTCCCTGGCTATGCTTTACCTTGGACCATCTGCCCAGATAGTCACTCTGTCCCTGGCTATGATTTACCTTGGACCATCTGCCCAGATAGTCACTCTGTCCTTGGCTATGCTTTACCTTGGAATATCAGACTCAAACTTAAGATTCACATCTGTAAACATGCTAAAAAGGGGGCAAATTGAAAGGTTCATTTTTTTTTTTCTTGGATATGTTCATTTTTTTATTGGATTTCAATTTGGAAAATACTTTTGTAAGACACTCGTTTATAAATAGGGCTATCATTAGCCAAAAAACTGGTTGGATCAGAGATTTATCATTATGAAGCAGGGAAGAATGTTTTTTTATCCAGTATCCAGTCCCTTTGCCCCATATGAGGAGACCAGAGCTATAAAGTGTGACAGTTGGGGGACACTGTTACACATTTTGCGTTCGGCCCACGAACTTCAAGTTACCTCTCTGAGATGCCATAAGTGAAGTCCCCCTGTGGCCAGTGATGAATATGACATATGTTTAGGATGAATTACATATGTTCCATGGTTGAACAACCCCCCCTATGGGCACCTGGAACATGTGGCTTTGCTCTTGGAATTCTTGATCCGGCTGGAAAAGCTGACGGTTGTTAATAGTTATCAGATACTGAGTAAAGCGGAATAAGGATTAATAGGGACTGGTTCCTGATGGGATTTGCAGGGCAGTCACCCTGCCCTATTACCTTATACCCAGTCCTTTACTTCCTTTAAACCAGAATTTAACGAACATATTTTCTTGGTCGTTGTTGCTGTTTTTGAGTTGTTGCTGATTAATGGTATTGATTAATTATAATGAATAAGGGGGTGTCTGTCCACAAGCATGATGACTGTTTCCATAAGAACCAGCAGAATAGTGAGTGCAGCTCTGGAGTATAGTAAAGGATGTAACCCTGAATCAGTACAAGATAAGTAATGTAATGTATGTACACAGTGACTCCACCAGCAGAATAGTGACTGCAGCACTGGAGTATAATACAGGATGTAACTCCGGATCAGTACAGGATAAGTAATGTAATGTATGTACACAGTGACTCCACCAGCAGAATAGTGAGTGCAGCTCTGGAGTATAATACAGGATGTAACTCAGGATCAGTACAGGATAAGTAATGTGTGTACACAGTGACTCCACCAGCAGAATAGTGAGTGCAGCTCTGGAGTATAATACAGGATATAACTCAGGATCAGTACAGGATAAGTAATGTAATGTATGTACACAGTGACTCCACCAGCAGAATAGTGAGTGCAGCACTGGAGTATAATACAGGATGTAACTCCGAATCAGTACAGGATAAGTAATGTAATGTATGTACACAGTGACTTCACCAGCAGAATAGTGAGTGCAGCTCTAGAGTATAATACAGGATGTAACTCCGGATCAGTACAGGATAAGTAATGTATGTACACAGTGACTCCACCAGCAGAATAGTGAGTGCAGCTCTGGAGTATAATACAGGATGTAACTCAGGATCAGTACAGGATAAGTAATGTAATGTATGTACACAGTGACTCCACCAGCAGAATAGTGAGTGCAGCTCTGGAGTATAATACAGGATGTAACTCAGAATCAGTACAGGATAAGTAATGTAATGTATGTACACAGTGACTCCACCAGCAGAATAGTGAGTGCAGCTCTGGAGTATAATACAGGATGTAACTCTGCGTCAGTACAGGATAAGTAATGTAATGTATGTACACAGTGACTCCACCAGCAGAATAGTGAGTGCAGCTCTGGAGTATAATACAGGATGTAACTCCGGATCAGTACAGGATAAGTAATGTATGTACAAAGTGACTCCACCAGCAGAATAGTGAGTGCAGCTCTGGAGTATAATACAGGATGTAACTCAGGATCAGTACAGGATAAGTAATGTAATGTATGTACACAGTGACTCCAACAGCAGAATAGTGAGTGCAGCTCTGGAGTATAATACAGGATGTAACTCAGAATCAGTACAGGATAAGTAATGTAATGTATGCACACAGTGACTCCACCAGCAGAATAGTGAGTGCAGCTCTGGAGTATAATGCAGGATGTAACTCAGGGTCAGTACAGGATAAGTAATGTAATGTATGTACACAGTGACTCCACCAGCAGAATAGTGAGTACAGCTCTGAAGTATAATACAGGATATAACTCAGGATCAGTACAGGATAAGTAATGTAATGTATGTACACTGTGACTCCACCAGCAGAATAGTGAGTGCAGCTCTGGAGTATAATACAGGATGTAACTCAGGATCAGTATAGGATAAGTAATGTAATGTATGTACACAGTGACTCCACCAGCAGAATAGTGAGTGCAGCTCTGGAGTATGATACAGGATGTAACTCAGGCTCAGTACAGTACAAGTAACATCCATGTCATACAGCTTCTAAGTATCACTTTATAGGGCCTAAGTAACATAATAGACACTACCCTACAATGCATGCAAAAATCATACCACAATACACTGGCCAACAATAATATCACTCTTGGATCCCAGGGCAAAATTAAAAGAAAGGCAAAAGGGGCAATTATTCAAGAGCATCCACCACCTAGTGGCTTCCACTACCAAGTATCCCCCAGCTTTTCCCAGACACTCCCAGCAGGAAGACATGTAAGTCACTGCTTACTAAAAGAAATCCAGAGGTGAGGTATGAACATGTATTACCCTAAAAAAAGGCGGATAAGCAGCTACTTTTACCTCTGGTGACGCTTATCTCTTGTTAAACAAAATATCTGACATACTAAAATCCAGTTCCTGGAGTACAGTGGGGATTCTCTTGTCCACATTAGATTGTTCTGGGGTCCTGTTGACATCAGCAGCATCTGCTGATAATCCTACGATGCTTGTGCCTAGCCTAATTTTATCCACGTAGTATTTGATCCTACTGATTGAGAGGGGCCCCCCTCCAAGTTATTCTTGCCAAGGGCCTATGACCCAGCCTTGTTTCCGATCCGTGCTTGGTAAACCAGATATGGTGTAGAAACCTCAGGATGGTGTTGACCCCGGGGCATTTGCTCTTTTTGTCCCTTCTATAATCCAGCCCTTTTGAGCCGAGTATTACAAAGATCCTTAACAACAAACGTGAATATAATACTATCTAGTAGAGTCCATGAGGCTCCGTTTCCATGTCACTCAAGTTCAACATTTATGTTTTTCATGCTGGGACTTTATGATCTGCTGTACCCATCAACGAGTCAATGAGTTCAATAAAAAGTTCGGGGCACCCAAGGCAAATGAAATAGGTTTCTATCTCCATGATCTTCTCCACCATCGCGCCCACCATAGATGACACGTTGTCCTAGGATTATTATACTCGTCTCGAAATGTCTTATTCTTTGAAACTTTTTGTAATATTTGATATATTTCTTTATTTCAGTCTTGCCGGAGTTTCAGATGAATTCCACAGGTGGTGAACGAAATGCATCCAAAGTATCTCTCCATTTCAACATGAACATTGAGGTTCTGAGAATGACTGTTCTTGTACCGACATTCCTCTGCTTTTTCTTCTTCTTATATTTCATAGCTGTTATGTTGAGCATCTACTTCAAGAGCTGGAGTGCCCGGGAAAGTGCCCGCTATGTCTTGTTTGCCCACATGCTCATTAATGATACCATTTATCTCGCTCTTGGACTTTTCCTCTTTGTGTTGTATTTTTATCCGGTGACCTTTCCCGTCCCCTTCTGTCACCTTCTTGTCACCATGTCCTCCACTTCTCTGAAGGTCACACCATACACCTTGGCCGTCATGTCCCTAGAACGCTACATAGCCATATGTTATCCGCTAAGACATGGAGCGGTTTGCACGGTCAAGAGATGTGGTATTGCTATTTTGGTTATTTGGACCATTGGGCTAATCCCTAATATTGCCGATTTCATTATTGTCATCTCGATGGTGGAGAGGACATATTTCTTGCTTCATGTGAAATGCAGTCGTATAACACTGAGCTACAGCCCGGCACAGGACAGTATTCGAGTTTTTGCCAATGCTTTTACTTTTTCCTCGGTGGGACTGGTCATTATATTCACCTACGCCAGGATTATGATGGTCACTCTGAAGATTGACCCTGGGCAAGGCTTAGCCTCCAAAGCTGGAAAAACCATCATGCTCCACGCGTTTCAGCTCTTGCTATGCATGACGTCTTTTACCTATAGAATTGTGGAAATGCAATTTCTTGATAATATTGTGCTGTCGGCCATCATTAATTTTTGCTTTTTCATGTGTCTTCCGAGGCTCATCAGTCCTTTGATATACGGTATAAGGGATGAGTTATTCTCTAGTAACATGAAAAGGTATTTTTTATGCAACTACCTAAAAATATTCCCGAGAATGTCTTCCAAGTAAAGGCAATGCTTTCTCAATGCCCTCAAGACATTGTCAGGTTGTAATAAGGTTATAATAGCTCCTCATATTTTCCTTGGTTAAAGAAAAGTTAGGACATTTTTGAGTTCGTTCCAAAAAGTCCCTCGGGCTTGTCTTCTTAGATGGGTGGTACCTCTGCCACATAACAGGAAAGAAGCATAAAATGATATGTGATGGTTGGGGACCCCAATACAGGTTTAGTCCCCAGGAGCTTCAGTCTATGTCTGTGTCATCAAACATTTTTATGATGTTAGGATTTCCACATTTTCAGGATATAAAAAACAATAAAAAGTTACTGACATTACTTAAGGTCGTCCATGTCCTTTTCCTTTTATCCTTCTCCAGTAGATGTTACCGCACTGTTATGACAGAGGCGTAGCTAGGTTCTCCAGCACCCAGGGAAAAGATTCAGTTTGGTGCCCCCCCCCACCTCTTTCCCGACATCTCCTTCCCCCTCGCCGTGTTTGTTCTCTCTACCAATCAATGACGTGTCATTTCTTTTCCACATTTTTTTTATGTAACTCGAGCATAAAAAACATTTGTACATTTTACAAGCAATATAGTTCTATACATAACACCAGAACCAAGCTCGGTACATATATACAGCCCCAGAACCAAGCTCTGTACATATATACAGCTCCAGAACAAAGCTAATTACATATATACAGCACCAGAACAAAGCTAATTACATATATACAGCACCAGAACAAAGCTCATTACATATATACAACACCAGAACAAAGGTAATTACATATATACAGCACCAGAACAAAGCTAATTACATATGTACAGCTCCAGAACCAAGCTCTGTACATATATACAGCACCAGAACAAAGCTCATTACACATATACAGCACCAGAACCCAGCTTATTACATATATACAACCCCAGAACAAAGCTAATTACATATATACAGCACCAGAACAAAGATCATTACATATATACAGTACCAGAACAGAGCTCAGTTCATATCTACAACTCCAGAACCAAGATCATTACATATATAGTACCAGAACCAAGCTCAGTACATATATACAGAACCAGAACACAGCTCATTACATTTATACAGTACCAGAACCAGGCTCAGTACATATATACAACTCCAGAACCAAGATCATTACATAAATACAGCCCCAGAACAAAGCTCAGTACATACACTACCGTTCAAAAGTTTAGGGTCACTTAGAAATGTCCTTATTTTTTGAAAGCACAGTTTTTTTTCAATGAAGATAACATTAAATTAATCAGAAATACACTCTATACATTGTTAATGTGCTAAATGACTATTCTAGCTGCAAACGTCTGGTTTTTAATGCAATATCTACATAGGTGTATAGAGGCCCATTTCCAGCAACCATCACTCCAGTGTTCTAATGGTACATTGTGTTTGCTAACTCTGTTAGAAGGCTAATGTATGATTAGAAAACACTTGAAAACCCTTGTGCAATTATGTTAGCACCGCTGTAAACAGTTTTGCTGTTTAGAGGAGCTATAAAACTGACCTTCCTTTGAGCTAGTTGAGAATCTGGAGCATTACATTTGTGGGTTTGATTAAACTCTCCAAATGGCTAGAAAAAGAGAGCTTTCATGTGAAACTCGACAGTCTATTCTTGTTCTTAGAAATGAAGGCTATTCCATGCGAGAAATTGCCAAGAAACTGAAGATTTCCTACAACGGTGTGTACTACTCCCTTCAGAGGACAGCACAAACAGGCTCTAACCAGAGTAGAAAGAGAAGTGGGAATCCCCGCTGCACAACTGAGCAACAAGACAAGTACATTAGAGTCTCTAGTTTGAGAAATAGACGCCTCACAGGTCCTCAACTGGCAGCTTCATTAAATAGTACCCGCAAAACGCCAGTGTCAACGTCTACAGTGAAGAGGCGACTCCGGGATGCTGGCCTTCAGGGCAGAGTGGCAAAGAAAAAGCCATATCTGAGACTGGCTAATAACAGGAAAAGATTAATATGGGCAAAAGCTCAGACATTGGACAGAGAAAGATTGGAAAAAAGTGTTATGGACAGAAGAATGGAAGTTTGAGGCGTTTGGATCACACAGAAGAACATTTGTGAGACGCAGAACAACTGAAAAGATGCTGGAAGAGTGCCTGACGCCATCTGTCAAGCATGGTGGAGGTAATGTGATGGTCTGGGGTTGCTTTGGTGCTGGTAAAGTGGGAAATTTGTACAAGGTAAAAGGGATTTTGAATAAGGAAGGCTATCACTCCATTTTGCAACGCCATGCCATACCTTGTGGACAGCGCTTGATTGGAGCCAATTTCATCCTACAACAGGACAATGACCCAAAGCACCTCCAAATGATGCAAGAACTATTTAGGGAAGAAGCCGGCAGCTGGTATTCTATCTGCAATGGAGTGGCCAGCGCAGTCATCAGATCTCAACCCCATAGAGCTGTTGTGGGAGCAGCTTGACCGTATGGTACGCAAGAAGTGCCCATCAAGCCAATCCAACTTGCGGGAGGGGCTTCTGGAAGCATAGGGGGAAATTTCTCCCGATTACCTCAGCAAATTAACACGTAGAATGCCAAAGGTCTGCAATGCTGGAATTGCTGAAAATGGAGCATTCCAAGACCAAAGCAAAGTCTGAAGGAGAAAATTATTATTTCAAATAAAAATCATTATTTCTAACCTTGTCAATGTCTTGACTATATTTTCTAGTCATTTTGCAACTCATTTGATAAATATAAGTGTGAGTTTTCATAGAAAACACAAAATTGTCTGGGTGACCCCAAACTTTTGAACGGTAGTGTATATACAACACCAGCACAAAAGCAGCTCAATTTAGTGCAACCCCTAGGTTTGCACTAAATTGTTTCCAGCTCACAGCATGGCCCGAACAATGGTAAGGATATGCTGGGAGTTGCTGTTTCACAAAACAAAAATCATATCATAATCATACCACCCACTGGCGTAGCTATAGGGGTCGCAGCGGTCGCAATTGCGACCGGGCCCGGGAAGCCAGGGGGGCCCACAGCCCCCCGCACCACATCAATAAAAAGTTACTATAGTAACTCGGGCAGCGGGCCCCTGTTACTATAGTAACAGACTGTACTTGCCTTCCTGGTTCCGGATTGCAGTGGATTTCCTGACGTCACAGCGCTATGCGCCGCGCACAGCATCAAGAGTACAGAACTTCCACCGCGGCTGAAGAGGAAGGTAAGATCAGTAGCCCTGACTGGCGGGGTCCGACTCACGGGCCCCGCCAATCAGCTGTTTTGAAGTGGCCGCAGCACTCGTACGAGAGCTGCTTCCCCTTCATTCCAGTCACTTGTTCAAACTGAATCGGTGTCGGCGACTCACAGTGTGAGCGAGTAAGGGAAATTAAGGGGAAGCAACTGTCGTACGAGTGCTGCCGCCCCTTCAAAACAGCTGATTGGCGGGTCCCGGGAGACGGACCCCGACACATCAGCTATTGATGGCCTATCCTGAGGATAGGCCATCAATGTTTAGGGACTGCACAACCCCTTTAAGCCTACGATGTAGCAGGCTTAGAGGGCCCATGAGACAGGATCACAGATTGTAGGCGTAGATACATGGCCCATGTGTGATCCTGTCTGATGGGCCCTGTATATAAGCCTACCACACTGTAGGTTTAGATACAGGGCCCCAGCACACAGTAATCTTATACTGTATAAGATTACTGTCTGCTGGACCCTGTATCTAAGCCTACAGACAGTATCACACATGGGCCCTGTATCTAAGCCTAACACATGTGTTACTAATCGTATTTCTTGTGTGTTTTCTTACAGGTTCGGTCGTTGGACTACGTCAGATTCCAGGACTACTTCGATGACAGCTTTTTTTTTATTATCAATAAAATGGTTAATGAGGGTTGTGTGTTTTTATTTTTTTTATTTCAATAAAATATTTTTTCTGTCTTTGTGTTTTTTTTTTAAACTATATTACTACCGCCTTAGTAATGGCCGCCGGCTGATTGACAGCATCCATTGCTAAGGCGGGGCTTAGTGTTAGCCGATGCAAAGGCCAACACTAACCCCCTTTATTACCCCGGTACCCACCGCCACCAGGGGTACTGGGAAGAGCCGGGTACCATCCAGTACTTAACCATCTGTAGTGATGGTCGGGCACTGGGGTGGCCGCAGGCTGGCATTATCAGGAGGGGAAAGGCCAAAAACAGTGGCCCTTCCCACCCTGGTAATGCTAGGCTGCTGCTGCTTTGTTGTATCTGGCTGGTTATGAAAAATGGGTGGGACCCCACGTCATTTAAAAAAAATAAAATAAAAAATAATTGGAAAGAACGATGTCGGGTCCCCCCCAATTTTCATAACCAGCCAGATACAACACAGCAGCAGGCAGCATTATCAGGGTGGCAAGGGCCACTGTTTTTGGCCTTCCCCAGCGTAATACTACCTGCCTGCGGCGGCCCCGGTGCCTGACCGTCACTACAGATGGTCGGGTACTCGTTCGTACCCGGCTCTTCTCAGTACCCCTGGTGGTGGTGGGTACCGGGTAATAATGGGGGTTAGTGTTGGCCTCTGCACCTGCTAACAAGCCCCGTCTTAGTAATGGAGGTTGTCAATCAGCCGGCGGCCATTACTAAGGAGGTGATAATAAAGTTTAAAAAGATACAAGCACATAGGAAAAATATTTTATTGAAATAAAAAAACACAACCCTCATTAACCATTTTATTGAGAATAAAAAAACGCCGTCATTGAAGTCCTCGTATCCGAAGTCCAACAACCGAACCTGTAAAAAAACACAAACACACAAAAATAATCAGTAACACATAAAGAAGCAAAATTATTATTCTTACCTTTCCTGGGTCCAGCGCTGGAGCCGCAATGTCAGCGAGCTGAGCCCTGTATCTAATCCAATCATGTGTGACACTGTCTGCTGGGCCCTGTATCTAATCGTATCATGTGTGATACTGTCTGCTGAGCCACTGTATCTAATCCTATCATGTGTGATACTGTCTGCTGAGCCACTGTATCTAATCCAATCATGTGTGATACTGTCTGCTGAGCTGTGTATCTAATCCAATCATGTGTGATACTGTCTGCTGAGCCACTGTATCTAATCCAATCATGTGTGATACTGTCTGCTGGGCCCTATATCTAATCCAATCATGTGTGATACTGTCTGCTGAGCCACTGTATCTAATCCTATCATGTGTGATACTGCCTGCTGAGCCGCTGTATCTAATCCTATCATGTGTGATACTGTCTGCTGAGCCACTGTATCTAATCCTATCATGTGTGATACTGTCTGCTGAGCCGCTGTATCTAATCCTATCATGTGTGATACTGTCTGCTGAGTCCTGTATCTAATCCAATCATGTGTGATACTGTCTGCTGAGCTGTGTATCTAATCCTATCATGTGTGATACTGCCTGATGAGCGGTGTATCTAATCCAATCATGTGTGATACTGTCTGATGGGCCCTATATCTAATCCAATTATGTGTGATACTCTCTGCTCAGCCACTGTATCTAATCCTATCATGTGTGATACTGTCTGCTGAGTCCTGTATCTAATCCAATCATGTGTGATACTGTCTGCTGAGCTGTGCATCTAATCCTATCATGTGTGATACTGTCTGCTGGGCCCTATATCTAATCCAATCATGTGTGATACTGTCTGCTCAGCCACTGTATCTAATCCTATCATGTGTGATACTGCCTTCTGAGCCACTGTATCTAATCCTATCACGTATGATACTGTCTCCTGAGCCACTGTATCTAATCCTATCACGTGTGATACTGTCTGCTGAGCCACTGTATCTAATCCTATCATGTGTTATACTGTCTGCTGAGCTGTGTATCTAATCCTATCATGTTTGATACTGTCTGCTGAGTCCTGTATCTAATCCGATTATGTGTGATACTGTCTGCTGAGCCACTGTATCTAATCCTATCATGTGTGATACTGTCTGTTGAGCCACTGTATCTAATCCTATCATGTGTGATACTGCCTTCTGAGCCAGTGTATCTAATCCTATCATGTGTGATACTGTCTGCTGAGCCACTGTATCTAATCCTATCATGTGTGATACTGTCTGCTGAGCCACTGTATCTAATCCTATCATGTGTGATACTGTCTGCTGAGCCACTGTATCTAATCCTATCATGTGTGATACTGTCTGCTGAGCTGTGTATCTAATCCTATCATGTGTGATACTGCCTGCTGAGCGGTGTATCTAATCCAATCATGTGTGATACTGTCTGCTGGGCCCTATATCTAATCCAATCATGTGTGATACTGTCTGCTCAGCCACTGTATCTAATCCTATCATGTGTGATACTGCCTTCTGAGCCACTGTATCTAATCCTATCATGTATGATACTGTCTCCTGAGCCACTGTATCTAATCCTATCACGTGTGATACTGTCTGCTGAGCCACTGTATCTAATCCTATCATGTGTTATACTGTCTGCTGAGCTGTGTATCTAATCCTATCATGTTTGATACTGTCTGCTGAGTCCTGTATCTAATCCGATCATGTGTGATACTGTCTGCTGAGCCACTGTATCTAATCCTATCATGTGTGATACTGTCTGTTGAGCCACTGTATCTAATCCTATCATGTGTGATACTGCCTTCTGAGCCAGTGTATCTAATCCTATCATGTGTGATACTGTCTGCTGAGCCACTGTATCTAATCCTATCAAGTGTGATACTGTCTGCTGAGCCACTGTATCTAATCCTATCATGTGTGATACTGTCTGCTGAGCCACTGTATCTAATCCTATCATGTGTGATACTGTCTGCTGAGCTGTGTATCTAATCCTATCATGTTCGATACTGTCTGCTGAGTCCTGTATCTAATCTGATTATGTGTGATACTGTCTGCTGAGCTGTGTATCTAATCCTATCATGTGTGATACTGTCTGCTGAGATGTGTATCTAATCCTATCATGTGTGATACTGTCTGCTGGGCCCTATATCTAATCCTTTCATGTGTGATACTGTCTGTTGAGCCATTGTATCTAATCCTATCATGTGTGATACTGCCTTCTAAGCCACTGTATCTAATCCTATCATGTGTGATACTGTCTGCTGAGCCACTGTATCTAATCCTATCATGTGTGATACTGTCTGCTGGGCCACTGCATCTAATCCTATCATGTGTGATACTGTCTGCTGGGCCATATCTCTAATCCTATCATGTGTGATACTCTCTGCTGAGCTGTGTATCTAATCCTATCATGTGTGATACTGTCTGCTGAGCCACTGTATCTAATCCTATCATGTGTGGTACTGTCTGCTCAGCCACTGTATCTAATCCTATCATGTGTGATACTGTCTGCTGAGCTGTGTATCTAATCCTATCATGTGTGATACTGCCTGCTGAGCCGCTGTATCTAATCCTATCATGTGTGATACTGTCTGCTGAGCCACTGTATCTAATCCTATCATGTGTGATACTGTCTGCTGAGCCGCTGTATCTAATCCTATCATGTGTGATACTGTCTGCTGAGTCCTGTATCTAATCCAATCATGTGTGATACTGTCTGCTGAGCTGTGTATCTAATCCTATCATGTGTGATACTGCCTGATGAGCGGTGTATCTAATCCAATCATGTGTGATACTGTCTGATGGGCCCTATATCTAATCCAATTATGTGTGATACTCTCTGCTCAGCCACTGTATCTAATCCTATCATGTGTGATACTGTCTGCTGAGTCCTGTATCTAATCCAATCATGTGTGATACTGTCTGCTGAGCTGTGTATCTAATCCTATCATGTGTGATACTGCCTGCTGAGCGGTGTATCTAATCCAATCATGTGTGATACTGTCTGCTGGGCCCTATATCTAATCCAATCATGTGTGATACTGTCTGTTCAGCCACTGTATCTAATCCTATCATGTGTGATACTGCCTTCTGAGCCACTGTATCTAATCCTATCATGTATGATACTGTCTCCTGAGCCACTGTATCTAATCCTATCACGTGTGATACTGTCTGCTGAGCCACTGTATCTAATCCTATCATTTGTTATACTGTCTGCTGAGCTGTGTATCTAATCCTATCATGTTTGATACTGTCTGCTGAGTCCTGTATCTAATCCGATTATGTGTGATACTGTCTGCTGAGCCACTGTATCTAATCCTATCATGTGTGATACTGTCTGTTGAGCCACTGTATCTAATCCTATCATGTGTGATACTGCCTTCTGAGCCAGTGTATCTAATCCTATCATGTGTCATACTGTCTGCTGAGCCACTGTATCTAATCCTATCATGTGTGATACTGTCTGCTGAGCCACTGTATCTAATCCTATCATGTGTGATACTGTCTGCTGAGCCACTGTATCTAATCCTATCATGTGTGAATCTTTCTGCTGAGCTGTGTATCTAATCCTATCATGTTTGATACTGTCTGCTGAGTCCTGTATCTAATCTGATTATGTGTGATACTGTCTGCTGAGCTGTGTATCTAATCCTATCATGTGTGATACTGTCTGCTGGGCCCTATATCTAATCCTTTCATGTGTGATACTGTCTGTTGAGCCATTGTATCTAATCCTATCATGTGTGATACTGCCTTCTAAGCCACTGTATCTAATCCTATCATGTGTGATACTGTCTGCTGAGCCACTGTATCTAATCCTATCATGTGTGATACTGTCTGCTGGGCCACTGTATCTAATCCTATCATGTGTGATACTGTCTGATGAGCCACTGTATCTAATCCTGTCATGTGTGATACTCTCTGCTGAGCCACTGTATCTAATCCTATCATGTGTGATACGGTCTGCTGAGCTGTGTATCAAATCCTATCATGTGTGATACTTTCTGCTGAGCCACTGTATCTAATCCTATCATGTGTGATAATGTCTGCTGAGCTGTGTATCTAGTCCTATCATGTGTGATACTGTCTGCTCAGCCACTGTATCTAATCCTATCATGTGTGATACTGTTTGCTGAGCCACTGTATCTAATCCTATCATGTATCTATCTATCTATCTATCTATCTATCTATCTATCTATCTATCTATCTATCTATCTATCTATCTATCTATCTCATATCTATCTCATATCTATCTATCTATCTATCTCATATCTATCTATCTATCTATCTATCTATCTATCTATCTATCTATCTATCTATCTATCTATCTATCTATCTATCTATCTATCTATCTATCTATCTATCTATCTATCTCATATCTATCTATCTATCTATCTATCTCATATCTATCTATCTATCTATCTCATATCTATCTATCTATCTATCTATCTATCTATCTATCTATCTATCTATCTATCTATCTATCTATCTATCTATCTATCTATCTATCTATCTATCTATCTATCTATCTATCATCTATCTATCTATCTATCTATCTATCTATCTATCTATCTATCTATCTATCTATCTATCTCATATCTATCTATCTATCTATCTATCTCATATCTATCTATCATCGTCTACTTAATGATTTATACCATTATTGCATGAATTTATTATTTTTAATTGTGAAATTCCCAATAAAGAATAATTTAACATTCAAGGAAACTGGAAATAGCAGAGGGCTCAGTATTAATTGTCTGGATTTATTGTCCCTGGGAGCTGCTCGATGCATTGTATTTCCCGAGCGAGATCTTCCTACAGTGATGACATGCGACACATCGGGGATTAAAGACAGATAAATAGAACATACGCTGAGAATTACACAGACAGGACCTTCACTGCTGTACTGCTATATACTGCTATATACTGCTATATACTGCCTGTAATATACAAGAGATATCATTCTGCCTGGAAGCCTCAACGCCATAAACAACGTGGCGCAGAAATATGGGAATTGTCCCAGCCTAACAGACAGGAGACTCCAACTGATAAATGTCCTGCTCCAAAGATCTGCTGCTTATAAACTACATGCAAAAAACGTACTGCAAAAAGGTATGAAAACAACGAACGGGAGAGAAGCAAATGTGGTCCAACATTTATCATTGAATTAAAGGGGAATAACCAATCCCCCTAGAATTCCCCATATTGACACCTTTTAATGTTACAATTCTGATACATTGTTTCTTCACATGACAAAAGTGGTTGTTAAAAGGATTGTCCACACTAGCAACCCCTGTCCATATGTCCTATTCGGACATGTAGATGTCATATATATAGTGAGCCACCTGTTTTTGTAAAATGCAGACCCACCAGCTTCTGAAACCTTGGCGATCGGTTGTTATCTGTGAGAAAGCCATTGGGGCATTAATATTTTTACATTCAGTGATGCCTCATGCCAGTGTTGGACTGGACGTCAGTGTCGGTATCCGGGACCCACCAGAGGTAAACTATTCATTCAGGGATAGAGTGCTCTTTAACGTTCTGGCTAGTTGAGAGGGATCCCAACCTAATAGGACATGTGGCCAATGAGTGTGGTGAGTGAAGGTCACCTTTAGTGCAAATTAGGAGGTCAAGGGGGCGGATATGGACATCCCAAAGGATATATGTTTTATAGTTTGGCTGTAATCATAATTGATATGTCAGCTATAGATCATATATCAAATGTCTTGATGTTGTAATGTCAACTTAATGACTTAAAAATTAGCGTAAAATTCCGGTAAAACCAAAAAATTTTCTTTAATTTTTTTGTTCAGGTAATAGAAGAGCACACAGAGAGGTTTGGAGATGGTGAACGCCACCGAGCTTAGTTACAAGACCACCCAAGTCAATAAGATTTTAGAGAACTTGATAATCACTGTTTCCGTCTTGATGATTCTCTTCTTCGGCATCTTCTTGTACTTCATGGTCATCATACTGAACGTCTTCTTCACCACTCCCCAGGTCCGGGAGACCACGCGTTACATCTTGTTTATTCACATGCTCTTTAATGATGTGATCTATCTCCTCATTTCATTTCTACTCTTCATCTGTGCAAGTTACCGCATCCGTATGTCTCCCACATTATGTCTTGTAATTACCAGTTTTTCCACAAGCATGTTCCGGATCACTCCGCACAACCTGGCGGTCATGTCCTTGGAACGTTACGCAGCCATCTGCCACCCGTTACGATATGCGGAGTTATGGACTGCCCGGAGATCCAGACTCGCCATTGCAAAAATGTGGACGGTGGGGATGACTCCACAACTTGTAAATGTTATTGTCTATTGTTGTTCTGTAGACACAAAAACTTTTACCTTCAAAATCACCTGCGACTGGAAATCATTGACCGTGACCAACTTCCAAGTAACTTTTAGAATGGTCACTGATATTCTCAGCTTCTCCACGGTGGGAATGATCATCGCCTATACATATGTCAAAGTTATGCTGGTTGCTCGGAGGATGGACCCTGAGAAATTTGTCTCCAAGGCCGGGAAGACTGTCCTGCTTCACGCGTTTCAGCTTCTCTTATCTATGTTGTCTTTTACCACTGCACTTACCGAGACACATTTAACGTCTTATTTTATGTACTTGCCCTTAACTAACTTCTTCCTATTGATGTCTCTTCCCAGATTTGTCAGTCCTTTAATCTATGGCATAAGAGATGAAGTGTTTAGCAAACCTATGAGAAAGTTTTACTCAATAGTGAGGATCCCGTCTTTACCTCAACAATTATTTGGACCTAGAAAGTAGTGAGATTTGAAAAAAATAATCCCTTCAAAATTCTATATTCATGGTATTAGTATTGTTAAAAAGTATACTTGGGGGGGGGGGGGGGATATTGGAAGGAGAAAAAAAAATTGCTGATCTAGAAGAACCAGAACCAATCGAAAACCGAGATTCTTTGGGAAGCAAGGCACACATTCGGAAAGCTCTTATTCTGGACTAGTCTTCTGCCCTGTCTCTGCGCCAGGGCTGGCCTTAGGGATGTGCGACCTGTGTGGTTGTACGGGGGTGCATCGTTTATCACCACGGATGGAGCAGCAGGTGCCCTAGCCAAACCCAGGGCACCATCTAACCTAAGGTCCGTCCAACTCTTTACAGTCAAATGGTATAGCGAATGCATGTGTCCTCTGTAACTCAAGGCATCAGTCAGTAACCTGCATGTGTCATGTGAACCGATACACGTCCTATGTCATTTAACCTTCTTTCTAAACTAATATTGAGGTCACAAGATATGTTAAGGTCACCTGACTGATGCCATGTTTACTTGTATTCAGTTTTATCTTTACCAAACCAGCGGTAGTAGACCTCTGTCTCTCGAATGCTATAGACCATGGCAAACAAGAACTCCTAAGAATGCATAAAATGAAAAAAAACTTTATAAATTAAAAAATAAGTGAGGATGACATCACAATCCTAACATTTTGCGTCCTTTGATTTGCAACACTTCTCATTTTACTGCTATAGATCTACATGCTTTAGATCCAAGGAGCGACGGTGGGGGATACGATTAGGATATTTCTTAACAACTCAAACTCATTAGTTCCAAAACGACTGAGGCCGATGCACTGTAAATTATTTATGTACTATTATTCCCACTCCACAAGACATAAAGGGAGGGAAGGTTGAGGCACCTTAAACCAAGTGGTAGGGCAATAATGAAATATCATGTTCTAGTTTTGGATTATTAGCATTTTAAAAACATAGAAACATTTTTTTTTTAAAACCCTGGGCTGTACAGCAGAAGATGACAAAAATGGTGCCCCCTTCTCTGACGTCACTTCCTGCTATGCAGCTATTGGCTGAAGCTGCATTGCCATGACTTCCTGCTTTGCCTGCCCTCTTTCTGATCCATTTCAAGTAGTCCATTGTTTTCTGTTTAAATGCAGGAGGAAACATTTAAAATGTAGCAGAGATCTCTATGTATTATCTGTATTACGTGGAGAGTACATGTTGGGGGCAGGCGGAGCAGGAAGTCTATAAGGTGCCACTTTAGCCAATAGTTACAGAGCAGGAAGTGATGTCAGAAAGCTGGGCGTGATTTTGGCAACTTCTGCTGTAAAGTCCAGTAACTTGCAACCTTTTTGTTATTCTCTGAGGTGTTAAAGATCTACCGTAGTCTACAAAGCAGCTTAAAACTAGGAATCAGAGTAAAGGAATTACCAGTGCGTGTATTTTACATGACCCTAGTAGCTCCACGTTACTAATCATGAGGTTTTGCACGGTCTTTCACTTTAAAAAAAATTTAAATTAAAATCAAGAACAGTAAATAAATGTATACACAAATTTCTGCCACTAATAGTCTGAAATGTTATCTGGATTAAAATCTCTCAACAACAAAACACTCTGTAACCTAAAACAATAAAAGGAGTTCTCTGAAATTCAGACCCTTTCATTTGTAGAAGAGAAAAATATAACATTTTGTAATATATTGATTTTCTGAATTCTTCGTCTGACCTGCCACTGATTTCTGTCGTTCCCGGGAGTACACTACGCTCCAGTCATGTTACGCCTGTCACGTTGGGTACGTGGACCAACTGGGCCGTACCGCCTTAACGATATGGCAGCTGGCCAACAGGACACAGGTAACAGTCTATAGTTCGTATAGGTGTACCTGTGGTTGCTTCAGTCAGTAGCGAGGCAGGCTTGAAAGGGACTTTGGCAGCAGGCAGACACCAGGCGTGGTGTAACAGGACTGGTGTGGTACACAGCACAGCACGACTTCAACTCAATACGGTACTTGACCAGGACAGCACGGGATACAGGTTACAGGTAGCAGGAGCGAGAAACACTGGGAACTGGAAAACACTAGGACACCATTTTGCAGAGACAAACTAGGGTAGTGACAACAAAGCTCAGGCAAAGCAGGAAGGGGCTGGGCCCCTCTTATAGTCCAGGGTGCTCATGGGTTAATTTTGTACTTTATCTCAGGTGCGCGCGCTGGCCCTTTAAGAGTGGGCACGAGCGTGCGTGCACACCCTACGGGACCCGGCCTGGTGTAGCAGAGCAGGTGTAGACTCAGTGCAGTACAACTCCAATACCGCACGACAACTTAGACCAGGATAACACGGGATAGAGGTTATAGGTAGCAGGAACGGGGAACACTATGAACTGGAAGACACTTAGGAGTCCATTTGCATAGACGAATATAGGATAAGGACAACAAAGCTCAGGCAATGCAGAAAGGGGCAGAGCCCTTCTTATAGTCCAGGGTGCTCATGGGCTAATTTTGTACTTTAACTCAGGTGCGCGCGCTGGCCCTTTAAGAGCGGGCACGAGCCTGTGTGCGCACCCTACGGGACCCCTGGCCGGGAGAAGCGAAAGTGAGCACTGGCGTCTCCTGAGGAGGAGATGGGGCCAGCGCTCACAGATCCATGGCTGCAGCCGTCAGGATGTGAGTGAGCCTGACGGCCCGCTGCCATGGGCAAACAACGTCACTCTGGACCCAATATCACTTCGACCCAGCAAACATGGGACCAATAAAGATCACTGTTGGGGAAAGATGTAGAATTTAGATGGTATTTTTTTTTTAACATGTGCAAGGAGTTTTTGATAAATGTCTGAATCACAGACAACCCCTTTACTAATAATAATACTTGAGTGTCAGCATCACGGTTAACAAACCCTACCCAGAATTTAGAGTTACACTTCAGTGACAAAGAAAAGATCATGGTCACTAGAGACGTTAGATTTGGTTTCAAGATTCATTTTGAATATTTTACATTATGGAGAGTCAATCGAGAAGAGAATATGTAATGAATCCCTCATCTCCAATGATCAGGGAATAGACTAGAGACTGTGGCCACGATGGATGCCACTCAGGAAAGACACATATCAGTAGCTCTAAACTCATCATTGTCCAATTTTTACAAAAACATTAGACATATTTTTGGTTGAGGACCATCAGTGCCGAAAAGTGGAAATCCATCCAAAAGTAATCTTCGAATAAGTCATAGAGACAAATCAGAAGATGACATTGGTGGAATCTGGGAAAAAGACAAAGGATTGGATCCAGCGATGAGACTGTTAGATTCTGTTAAAATATAGGAATCTTCTTCCAAGTTTTATTAGGCGAAGGATAAAACAAGTGAGGTGAAATATAGGTAAATTCCCAAGTATACAATAGAGGGATAGTACAGCAATTGGAGCGGTGCCTACGCGTTTCTGACGCTGACTGCGTCCTTAGTCATTGCTGCTATTGGTGGAATCTGTTAGCATGGACCTTCACTGATTTCCAAACTTGCACGGTGTCAAATGCCCTTTGGGGTTCCTCAGATTTGTGCTGCAACCTTAGAAACAAAAAATGATTGCCATCTATTGTGTTCAGTTCAACTTGTGTCGGAGCTTTCCAGCCAGAGAAATCTGAGTTGTATTAAAGTGGTTGGCTCTCTATTGGACAATTGTTGGTGGTCATTGGGTACAAACTCCATTGATGCCATGTCAGGAGGCCATTTTTGGCTGAGTTTCTCGTTCAAACCTATCTAGGATATTTCCCAATGTGAATTTCCACATTACAACTTGGTGTCAGGTCAGAAGAAGTTGGGATATGACATCTGCCCCAAATCAGTATGGTCTGGAATTTTTGACTTTATGGACTCCAACAAAATATAATAATGGTTGCCAGTATATTGTAATTAAGGCAAAGTCATAGTCCTTTTATGGGACTAATATTTTTTTACTCAAAACACATTTTTTTTTAAATCGTTATTAAATCGTTATACTTTTTTGTTGTGTTGAATAAAAAAAAAATAAAAAAACAAAAACACAAAAAAAAAAAACATGAATAAATCATTATTCCCATCTCAGACATTAATGTCATACCCACAGGATATGCCATAAATGCCGGATAGGTGCGGGTGCCATCTCTGGATTCTGTCCCTATCTGGAGAAAGTGTACTTGGCTGTTTTTCCGTAACTCCCATAGAAGTTAATGGAGAGAGCCGTGTGCGGTAATCTCGTTATTCATTCTCCGTCTGGATGCGGCGGCTGCTGGCCTCCTCTTCAGTCTGGACCAGGGTCTGGGGGCCACAGTTTTCTAGATAAATGAAAACTGCTCCTATCAGGCATGACTAGGTTCTGAACGGATTTATACATACAGAAAATTGGGTTTATTATTCATATCGAAGATCGCAAGCCATTTTTTTTAAAAAAACCTTTCTCAACGTAAATCTACAAATTAGCGACGGGAAATGGTTAATTTACTCAACTTTCAGAGGGAGTCGCCCTTAAATCAGCGCGGTGCAGATTACCGTAGGGTAGGGATACACGCACCGTAAATACTGCAGATTTTCCACCACGGATTTCATTGCGGTAAATCCGCCGCATATTACAGCAGCAGCGGAGGGCATGACATTTAACAAATCTCATCCAGACGCTGTATGAAAAACCAGCTGAAAAAAAACGCTCATAAATTGACCTGCGGTGCGTTTTTTTTAATCCGCGGGAGGTCAATTTATGCTACGGAATCGCTGCTTTTCTCTATAGTGTTCAACTCGCAACAAATAGCAGATGTTGCGATTTTTGCTCTGTGATTCTGCCACAAAAATCGCAACTCATAAAAAAAATAGTCTATGCTTACCCCGATCTCTCTGCTGCTGCATCCAGGCCAGCCTCCAGGGATGACGTTTCATCCCGTGTGACCACAGCAGCCAATCACGGGCTGCAGCGCTCACATACAATGAAGCGTCATCCCAGGAGGCCGAGCTGCAGGACGTCAGGCAGACGCGTCGCCTTGACATCGGGTAAGTACGGGCTTTTTTTTACCTGCTGTTTTACGCAGAAGATATTCTGTGCGGTTTTTCAGCCGGTATTCCCTGCGGGGACCCGGGTGGATTATGCTGTGTACTTTTATGCAGCGTATCCGCCCTGTGTGAACATAGCCTTATAGCTCGATTTTGTTTAATAAAGAGGCTGCTGCGGCCATTTCATCCAAGTCCCGCGGCGTTTGTCTTTATTTGGTTGGGGAGTTAATGGGGAAGACATAGTCCTGGGTGCAAGTATCTTAACTGATCTACACCCTTTATAAATAACACGCAGGAGTCGGGGCTCTTTTTTGTGGGGAGACAATGAGGTCGGCCGCAGCTTTTTTTTTTTAAACAACTATAAATAGAACAAATCTTAACATCTACCGTATTTTTCGGACTATAAGACTGACCCAGGTTTTAGTCAACAAAAAATTGGAAAAATGTTAATTTTTTTACTACTTTTACAAAGCAAAAACTATTTGTTAAAAAATTATTTGTTCTGTTTCACCGCATTCTGAGAGGCATTTTTTTGGTACATACGATTTTTTTTTTATCACTTTTTATCTCATTCTTTTTTTTTATTTTTCACATTATGCTTGGGGAAAAATGGGAAAAGCTTATTTTTTAACTATTAATAATTTTTACACTCCTGAAAATGTATAAATTTTTTTTTTTTACACATTTTATTAGTTCCCCTAGGGTACTTGAACCAGCAATCATCAGATCGCTGGTACAAATACTGCAATACATGGATGAGTTACGTAAACAGCATAACTCGCTGAGCTACGATGTTTCCGTAACTACTGTTCAGTTCTATTGGAGTTTCAGAAACAGCGTAGCTCAGCGAGTTACACTGTTTCCGTAACTCGACCATGTACGCTGTTTTCACAGAGTATCGGAAAAAGCGTAGCTTGCGATGCTTTGCTGTTTCTGTAACTACTATTCACTTCTATGGGAGTTACGGAAACAGCGTAGCTCAGCAAGCACTCGGCTGTTTCTGTAACTCCCAACCACCTAACCAGGATGTGGCCGAGAGAGAGCGGAGCGAGTAAGATAGAACGGGGTTTAGGGGGCTCCGTTGTAGAAATAGGTGCGGGTCCCAGATGTGGCATCCTGTGGATATGTCATAAATGTCCTTCATGGGAAAACCCTATAAATGCCGCGGTCGCTATTGACGGCATTTAACTAGTTAAACGGCCATCGCCCGGACCGCAGAACACGGCCGTAATGAGGCTTGCCGGTTCTTTCTGCGATGCGGGCTCCTGGGCCATGAAAACCATGGTCGTGTGCATGGCCCCATAGGAATGAATGGAGTCTAAATTCTCCCGTGGATTTTCGGGGGAATTGTGGCCGCAAAAGCACGATCGAGTGCATGAGGCCTTAATGTTTTAATATCTCTACAAAAAAACAAAAATTGGTAAAAAAAAAATTGTTTTGTGTCGTCATTCTGGGAGCCATAACTTTGTTATTTTCCTTTTGATAGAGCGGTGTGAGGACTTGTTTTTTGCGGGGTGAGCTGTAGTTTTTATTTATACAATTTTGGGGTGCAAAACACTTTTTGATCAATTTTTATTCCTTTAGTGGACTTGAACCAGCGATCATTGGATCACTTGCACACAGAATACCCACGGGGAGACTGGAACACCAAGCGTCATACATAACTATAATGCTAGGAGCCCGGCTCCCTGAACAGTTGTGTGAATAAGGCCTAAGGTAGAGATGTAGGTGAGATGATTGTAGTAGATTAAGTCGATGCCGGTGAGCAGTAACCTTTATTACATTCACATTAGTGCGGTACTTTCCTTAAATGCGTTCTCTTGAGGTTGTATAACAATAGTGAACAGATAATGTAAGAAGCTGGGCCTTGCCGGGGATTGTGTAATACACCAACTGGTCCACCGGGGTTGGGTTACGCCCTAAGTGACTGTCGTCTTCCGCTTGTCCACCCTGGCTCAGTTTGCCCCAACGTATTGTAACCTGCTGGGCTGCACCAGTCACTTAGTTTGGATGTGCCCTGTGTCTCCATGGGTCTTTTGTGGTTACTACACTGCTACACCGCTACCTTTCACAGAATAGCACAACCACCCACAGGTCTGAACACGCACCACACTCAACATACAAGAGTGAGTCCCACTTCGGGGGTTTGACTTTATCCCACTTTCCTCCACTCGTTCACATGCCAAGGGACTCTGACTTCCTTGCACAGGCCCCAGTCCAGTTACTTCACAGGACACTTTACAATACCGTCCTCAGGGCAGCACAATCCTTTCACTAGGCCTCAAGGCATTACAGTCCTCTCACTAGGCCTCAGGGCAACACAGTCCTCTCCCTAAGCCTCAGGGTACTCTCACTAAGCCTCAGGGTAATACAGTCCTCTCACTAGACCTCAGGGTAATACAGTCCTCTCACTAAGCCTCAGGGTAATACAGTCCTCCCACTAGGCCTCAGGGTAACACAGTCCTCTCACTAGGCCTCAGGGTAGCCACCTCCCAGTAAGCACCGGTTACTAATGTCCACCCAGGGGCTTCCCACAACCCACATGAACCCAGCAATAGCTCCCAATCAGAGCAGGTTTTCTCTCACGGTTCACAGCTTCTCTCCCATCGACAAACAGGAGCTCCCACGTACAGCACCCTACGGGAACCTTCAGGCCTTAGCTGTGGATTGACAACAGTCTTATGGTGACTCCTTAGTTCCACTTTGCACCTCTCCTCTCTGCTTCCTGTCGCTACATCTCATAGCTCACATGGTGGCTGAAGCCAGTGAACAACTGTATGCACAGTAGGTCCAGGGTCCCCAGGTACAGGGGACAATGAGAAGCTTTCAGCAGATACAGGGTCCCTTAGCACTACACGCGGTTCAGCCACACACTCTCTAAATGGCACCAACTCTTTCCCTTATATATCTTTCGCATCTCCCACTAGCCTTTCCTAACTAGCATCCTGGCACATAGCACAGCCCCACTATGCTCGCCATTATGACAGTGTTGGTCTCTGCGTTGGCCCGCACTGAAGTTCAGCACCTTCTCCTGCAGTGATGGTAAGGACTGGCGGGGCAGATGCATACGAAGGCCCGCAAGCCCTCCTTAGCCAATGGCAAACAGAGTGCGCAAACATGTAAACAAAGACATTGTATTATATACATGACATGGCAACACAGCTATAAAGGCATATACAGTAGACAAGCAAGGGAAGGAGACATGCAAGTTACCTCCATTACATGTGGACAGGGGAAGCAAGACACACAGACTTTGTCCATTAAAAGACATGGAAGCAGGACTCACAGACTTTCTCTATGAGTGGGCAGGGGGGAAGCAGGACTCACAGGCTTTCTCTATGAGTGGGCGGGTGGAATCAGGACTCACAGGCTTTCTCTATGAGTGGGCGGGAGAAGCAGGACTCACAGACTTTCTCTATGAGTGGGCGGGGGAAGCAGGACTCACAGGCTTTCTTTATGAGTGGGCGGGAGAAGCAGGACTCACAGGTTTTCTCTATGAGTGAGCGGGAGAAGCAGGACTCACAGACTTTCTCTATGAGTGGGAGGGGAATTCAGGACACACAGGCTTTCTCTATGAGTGGGCGGCGGAAGCAGGACTCACTAGCTTTCTATATGAGTGGGCGGGAGAAGCAGGACTCAGGCTTTCTCTATGAGTGAGCGAGAGAAGCAGGACCCACAGGCTTTCTCTATAAGGGGTTGGGAGAAGCAGGACTCACAGGCTTTCTCTATGAGTGGTCGGTGGGAAGCAGGACTCAAAGGCTTTTTCTTTGAGTGGGTGGAAGCAGGACTCACAGGCTTTCTCTATGAGCTGGCAGGAGAAGCAGGACTTACAGGCTCTTGCTATGAGTGGGTGGGAGAAGCAGGACTCACAGGCTTTATTTATGAGTGATTAGTGGAAGCAGGACTCTCAGGCTTTTTTTTAATCAGTTTGCGGGGGAAGCATGACTCACAGGCTTTATTTATGAGTGGGCGGGGAAGCAGGACTCACAGGCTTTATTTATGAGTGGGTGGGGGAAGCAGGACTCACAGGCTTTATTTATGAGTGGGCAGGGGAAGCAGGACACACAGGCTTTATTTATGAGTGGGCGGGGGAAGCAGGACACACAGGTTTTATCTATGAGTGGGCGGGGAAGCAGTACTCACAGGCTTTATTTATGAGTGGGCGGGGAAGCAGGACTCACAGGCTTTATTTATGAGCGGGCGGGGGAAGCAGAACACACAGGTTTTATCTATGAGTGGGCGGGGAAGCAGGACTCACAGGCTTTATTTATGAGTGGGCGGGGAAGCAGGACTCACAGGCTTTATTTATGAGTGGGCAGGGGAAGCAGGACTCACAGGCTTTATTTATGAGTGGGCGGGGGAAGCAGGACTCAAAGGCTTTCTCTTTGAATAAGCGGGGGATGCAGGACTCACAGGCTTTATTTATGAGTGGGCGGGGAAGCAGGACTCACAGGCTTTATTTATGAGTGGGCGGGGGAAGCAGGGCTCAAAGGCTTTCTCTTTGAATAAGCGGGGGATGCAGGACTCACAGGCATTACCTATGAGCCCTGGAAGCAGTTAAATAACTTTTTACTGGATCAAACCATAGAAAACTATATATCCCTGAGCTCAGCATTTCCCCCTCTATAATGCCTTCAGATAGAGACCCTACAGATCTGCTTTAAATTTAGTCTTCATAGTCTCTCTGCATTTAAATCAGTGAAGGCAGATACTGTAAATCTTTTATATAATGATTTATATGTGATTTAAAGAGGCTCTGTCACCAGATTCTCAAACCCCTATCTCCTATTGCATGTGATCGGCGCTTCAATGTAGAGAACAGTAACGTTTTTTCTTTAAAAAAAACGTTCATTTTTGGCCAAGTTATGAGCTATTTTATATATATGCAAATGAGGTTTGAAATGGACAACTGGGCGTTTTTTTTTTTTTTCGTTATGTCCAACTGGGCGTGTATTGTGTTTTTAACTGGGCGTGTTTACGTGTATGACGCTGACCAATCAGTGACCAGTCAGCATCATACACTCCTCTACATTTATTTACACAGCAGCGATGTGCAGCCACATAAACAGAGATTAACGTTAATCAAGTGTCCTGATAATGAATACACATGACCTCCAGCCAGGAAAAAACTTTACTGTTATCTACATTGCAGCGCCGATCACATGCAATAGGAGATAGGGATTTGAGAATCTGGTGACAGAGCCTCTTTAAGCTGAGACCATAAACATTAAACTAATTTGTGCTCAGTTGAGTTGATAGATATTTATGATAAGGTCAGGGGACCAGCCGACAGCTATCTCAAGGCCTTAAATATTCACATCTACACCATCTCTAATGCTTGCTGCCTCCATCTTCAAACATTTCAAAAATATCACCCTTCCTAACTCCAAGTTCCACCAAAGTATTAGTTCATGCCACAGTAATTTCTGTTCTCGATGATCGTTACATCTCCTGTCCATTAGCATAACTCTCCAATCAATAATGAATATTGCTTCTAGACTACTCTACCCATCCAACCACTCTTCTTCTTCTGCTGTACCGCTATAGAAGTCTCTTTCTGGTTTCCTATAGACGTGACCAGAATTCCCCACCAAATTTATGACCTAATCCACCAATGTCAACCCTACTGCTTTCTCCATTTCTCCTCTAACCTCTTGCTGTTGGTGTCTCCCATTGGTTCTTCCAATGCATGAGTACTGCCCCCGTGCTGCACCTAACCATAGAGGTATCTTCTTGACTTTTGCTATTCCCCCGCTTTATTATGTTTTACCAATTCCTCAAATTATATATTGATCTTTCTATCTCTGGTTTTATGTGTGAATGAGGTTAGAAATAAAATGTAGGGAACAATTATGATTTCATTTAAAGGTGAAACACATCAGGTTGATTGTTCTGAAAGGCAGTGAAGAGATTAATGAAGAATATGGGGCTGTGTGGCGGCAGATACTTTTAGCAGCAGGGGGGGTTGTCCCAGTGAAAGAAGCGATTACTATAGCATGAACAAGGACGTTAATGACTTATCTTGGAGATGTAATGGAAGAATGTATTTTTTTAAATAAAATTATTGAATCTATGAGGTTAGCGTTTTTTTGTTTTTTTTTACTCATTTTATGGTGTTCTGTTCTGGCTTGTTGGCCTTTGTTTCTCTGCCACCGTAGACTGTCATAGTCATACGTGATGGTCTATGGATGTTTTCTAAATATGTGTTACATTATTCTTTTAGGGGAACGTAGAGGAAACTTTTTGTTTTTAAACTTATTTATTTGAATAAAATTTGCTTTTTATTTTCAGGCTTAGTGCAATTTCGAGTCCGAGAAATGGTTAATTCCACCCAGCCCAATTCCAACACTATAACCCAAGACAACAAGATGAATGAGATTGTGAAGATCACTATTTTTGTCTTGATGTTTCTCTTGTTTGGCATCTTCGTGTACTTCATGGTCATCATACTGAACGTCTTCTTCAGCACTCCCCGGGTCCGGGAGACCAGTCGTTACATCTTGTTCATCCACATGCTCCTTAATGATGTGGTCTATCTTCTCATTTCATTCTTTATTTATTTAATGGCCATCTACTTCATTTACATGCCTCTGCCCATATGTTACATCATTATCAGCTTTTGCACATGTGCATTCAGTATAACTCCTTACAACCTGGCGGTCATGTCCTGGGAACCTTATGCGGCCATCTGCCACCCATTAAGACATGAGGAGTTATGGACTGCCCGTAGATGTGTCCTCGCCACTGCTAACATGTGGACAGTGGGGATGATTCCCCAACTTGCCAATTTACTTACCTTTTGTTTCTCAGTAGACAAACAAGTCTTTAATTTGAATTTCAACTGTCACTGGAGACCATTGACCGTGAATACATTTCAGGACACCTTAAAAATACTAACTAATGTGTTTAGCTTTTCCCCGGTGGGAATGGTCATCTCCTTCAAGTATATTAAAGTTATGCTGGTTGCTCGGAGGATGGACTCTGGAAAATTTGCTTGGAAGGCCGGGAAGACTGTCCTGCTCCACGCGTTTCAGCTTCTCTTAAGCATGTTGTCTTTTTACTCTTCGACTACAGAAATCTATTTTAGTTCAAATTTTCTATTCTTGCCCATAACTAACTTTTTTCTGTTCATGTGTCTTCCTAGATTTGTCAGTCCTTTAATCTATGGCATCAGAGACAAAGTGTTTAGTAAACCTATAAGAAAGTTCTACTCAATAGTGAGAATTCACAGTGAGCATCAATGACCTCCTCTACCAGGAAAGCAATGGAGGCTAATTCCCCACTATGTATAGATTTAAAAAAAAAAATAAAAATTACTATTTTCATAGTCCAAAATTGAGTCTAGATTCCAGAGTAGGATTTAATAGGCAATAACACAAGTCTTTTTCACCATTCACTAAAGTTACAACCCACTAGCCAAGGGCGTAAATACCATAGAAGCAGACCATGGAGAGAGGGGGCTTAAGTCCCATTCCCATTTCTACTAGGCGGCGAGTACATGACTCCCCTTTTCAGAGGAACTGCATTGTTAGAAAGCAAGGGGGTAGAGTCGGCCCAGAGGTCACAGAAAAGGCCAAAAGAACTAAACAAATACCAGGTCTGTGCTAAGTGGCAAAACCCATAACCATTATGGAGAGCCCATTTTAAATATTTTTCTTCAGAGCCCCCTCTCTTCTATGTATTCCACTGCCAATGGTTACTGAAAGTTACTGACTTGTAGTACCCATTGGGTTACTGCTTCTAACTTTTTTGCTAACTCCTCAATGCAGTTACGAAAACATTTCGAGAATGGAATAAATGAACATAAAATTTGTAAACGATTATTATCATGGGGGACCTAGAAACATAGAACTTGATTACAGAAAAGATCCAACAGGTCCATCCAGTTTGCCCTTTTTATGTTATATTTTGTTTTACATATGTATGCATCTCTATATTAAATAACTTTTTCTATATAATATATATGTTCTTCCTGTTTTTTAATTTTTAGCATTTTCGACAATAGCCATATCTCGGTCTCAAGCATTCCTGATTAATTGTATATGTCCCTACAATAGCTGCTGGTGACTGTTCCATGGATCCATTACCTTTTTTGAAAATAAGTGTTGCGTTACATTTCAGTCTTCCTCCAATTTCATTGTGTTCTTATTCTTATATCTCATTCCTTCCTTCATGAACTTCATGAATAACTTTTCTATACTTCGATATTTCTATCTTATCACCTCTGTCCCTTCTCTCCTCTAAAGCTTCATTCACATCTGCGTCGGGGCTCCGTTCATGGGTTCCGTCGGAGCTTTCCATCGGTGGAACACATGAACGGGTTTTTT
Organism: Rhinoderma darwinii; assembly: GCF_050947455.1. NCBI lineage: Eukaryota > Metazoa > Chordata > Amphibia > Anura > Rhinodermatidae > Rhinoderma > Rhinoderma darwinii. The sequence continues at coordinate 7,308,051 of NC_134688.1, forward strand.
TTACGCCGTTCACCTTGTGGTTTAAATAATATGCTAACTTTTTTCTTTTGGGTCATTATGATTTCGGGGATACCATGTATGGGTCATTTTTATTTTATTTTTACACTTTTACTAAATAAAACCATTTTTTATGGCAACATTTTTTTTATTTTTTTCAATGGATACCATTTTATGAATTTTTATTTCACATTAATTATTTTTTAATCTTTCGACCGCAGATATAATGCTTTGATATACTTCGTATACCAGTGCATTATTGCCTGTCAGTGTAAAGTAAACAGGCATCTATTAGGACGTGCCTCTAGCACATCATAATAGGTATATAGCTAGGGCAGGGCTGGGGGCCTTTGTTAGGTCCCCGACTGCCTTGGCACCCCATCGGATGCCCGCAATTGCATTTGCAGGCCGCCGATGGGTGACAGAGGGAGCTCCCTTGCTCTGTATGCAACTCAAATGCAGCGGTCGCTAATCACCGTGGCATTTGAGGGGTTAAACGGCTGCGATCGAAGTAACCTTCGATAGCTACCGTTGGAGCAGGAGCCCGGCTGTCATGCATGAGAGACCCGTGCAGGACATAGATTTGGCCGCCGTGAAAAGGCGGAGGCCTAGAATAAAGCCCCTTAATGACCGCCGTGAAGAGGCGTATCGGCGGTCATTAAGCGGTTAATATACACCATAAATCTATAAAATGGCGGCTGTCAATAATTTATACATACAACAATGTAGACGTTGCAGGATCTTGGTGCATCTCCACAGTAATGAGTTTTGCTTGGCTGTACTTGCATTAAAAATGTCATCTATTTCCATATACCCGTAGTGACCACAGTGGGCTTTCGAGCTTGCATGCCTCTTGGCTCTAAACTTCCCAATCCTGAGCCTCTTTGGTTTCATGGCACTGTCCATGACTCTGTTTGGCTTGTAATTAGAGTAGATAGTAATACAGGACCATGATAGGGGTCATTGCCTTATACTATAGAGTATTATGGTGACAAGGGTGGACATATTGCATGTGCAGCCGGCAGCACAGGGGCCGGACTGTGGGATGGGCTCCTACTTTTCCTGCCCCCGCTTACACTCTACAAGTGTCACATGTATTATATAGACACTGAATTATCCCGTTGAGCTAATCACAGAGTCTCTATGATTGAACTTCTCTGTGATTGAGCAGATTGATCTGTGTGCCAGTGCAGTCTGCAACCATGTACCGGGAATGGGGTGCAAGAGATCCCCAATAAGTAAAAACTATCAGGGAGAACCGAGAGCAATTGAAAAGCAGCTTCAATGTCATTAAATACTTTTTGCCATTAAAGCTCCTCAACCAAATTTGGGAACCCACTTCCCAACCAAAGAACACAAAGGACACGGAACACATATCAGAATCAATGCCATCATTCACCGAAGACCTCGCGAGGTAGGACAGATGGTGAATGCAGAGAAATCTATTAAACTCAAGCAGGGGCAACTTAAAACCACTGAGAAGGGGCCAGCTGTCTTTACCAAGCCCACTTCTGGCTTGTCCACCATGTCTCAGCCCCAACCACTGGAGCCCCACAGAAGAAGCATCTACAACCCCTGAGAAGACCCTGATAACTGCAGATTCATGCCCTGCCAGGACACTGACCGGTGACCCTCTTCAAACCATTAAGGCAGTCAGAAAATGTGCCAAATTTATCAGAGGTGAACGCTGTATGATAAATTTTGTGCATCTAGCTTGACATTCGAGACACTTTTCTCTTCCTTAACGCCAGTTTTTTTGCGCACGGTGTCACATTTGAAACAACGCTCTCTTTGGTTAGACCACGTCTCATCCCACACCCCTTGTCGAGCGTGTCTGAAAGTTAGCAAGCATGTACGACAGATTTTTGACTCAATTTGAATAGTAAATATGCCCCATTATGTATAAACACTGGTGGCATTAGAACAATTCCAAGGATAAGTGATGTACCAGAAGTTGGCCACTTGGGTGTTACGTCTATGGCCGGGGGTCGTCGTTCTGACTTACCTCTTGACGATCCCGGCCATGGACGTCTCTCTTCTCGGCGTTCGCTCCCTCCTGGGAGACGCCGGCACTCTCTTCCGGGTCCTCGGACTGTGTCCCGCAAAGGGCCAGTACGCGTCCCGCTGCCTAACATCATTATCAGCCCAAATGGCTGCTGGACTATAATAAGGGGCCCTGCCCACTGTTTCCTTGCCTGAGCGTTGTTGTATACCCTAGTTTGTCTTGCTAAAGGTCTTCCAGTGTTTTCCAGTTCCCAGTGTTACCCATTCCTGTTGCCTGTACCCTGTATCCCGTGCTATCGTACCTGCTGTGAAATTCAAGACGTGTCTTCACCGCTGCATCCGCGGCGTCACCTGCTGTGAAAGTCAAGTCGTGCTCCTGCCACTGTCAACATTGCCTCAGGTACCCGTTCAGAACTATAGACATTTTTTTGTACCTTGTTGGCCAGCTGCTGCCCCGCTACGTGGTACGGCCCAGTGGGTCCACACCCCGCGCCGTGACATATGTGTCTGTAAGACAAGCTCCCATTCTAGTGGACTAGAGCCGTCCATATATTCCTGGCCGATCTATAGACTGTATTACATGGTCGGCAACATTCTCTCGCATCTACTGCTGATCAGGCAGGGGTGGCCAGAGAAATGTGAGTGAGTAAGTCGGACGGAATTAAGCAGGGAACCACATGGCGGCAGCAGCGGTCAGAGGGAGGTTGGTGCGTGCTGTGACGGGAGTGAACCAGTCCAGTCACCTGACCTCACGTCACTTACGTGACATCAGGTGACTGAAATGTGCCAGAGTGGACTAGTCTGGTCACCTGACCTGAGTCACCTGACCTCACATCACTGACGTGAGGTCAGGTGACCGGACTGGCCAGTAATTGGTATCTCTCTATCTATCTATCTATCTATCTATCTTATATCTATCTACCTATCTATCTATCTATCTATCTATCTATCTATCTATCTATCTATCTATCTATCTATCTATCTATCTATCTATCTATCTATCATCTTTCTATCTATTTATATATTTCATATGTGTCTATCTATTTAGCCTCATTGAGATGGCCAGGTTTTAGGGTCCTCATTACGGCAAGTCCCAGCTCAACCACGGTTCTAGTGACTTGTACTAACAGCAGTCCTGGCCACAAGAGAACATGAGCAGAACTCTGAATCAATAGATCATTGAGGTTTCATCCACCCAATGCCAAAAAACGTTTTGGTACTTACAGTTGAAGGCTTCCGTGTAAAGAGTGACCATAAGTCTCACCCAGCTATGGGCCAAACCAATTGACTCCCCCAAGCATTCCTATTTATTTTAATGGGGAAATGGGAATGACCTCTGTTTCCTGCGGACACCACTGGTAGTAGCTTATCTCCCAGGGGAACAAGTCAGGAGTATAGTCAGGAACGAAGCTAAGGGACGTCACCAGGAGAGTGGTCAAGATGCAACAAGCCAAGGGGCGACTCGAGGACGTGGTGAGAGGCCCGGCGTCAGGCAACACCACTCAGCAAGCGGTTGGAAACAGGGAGCCATGGCCACGAGCAAGAGGACAACCCCAGAGTGAAGAGTGGTCTTTATGGATCGAGAGGGACTTACCAGGTAGAAGTTTCCTGTCTAGACCCTACTGACTTCTCCTATGAACTGAAGAGCTACAACTAGACCTGTAACTATTAAAAGTTCCCAAATCCCCTCCAGTCACCATCTCCCGACCACAAGGAAGTGAGGAATTGTGGAGATAGACTTCAGATCCCCCTGGTGAGGAGGTGGAGGCAGGGCTGGGGAGCTTTTGCAGATTTTTTTCTTAGGATCTGATTTTTGGCCAACCATAGAATAAGTCAATTCACTTTTTTTGGTTATAATTTCCTTTGCTTTCTCTCGTACCTAAGACAATGTCGATCTTGGAGCCTAGAATGGTGTAAAAAGAAAATTGAGGTCTGTAGGAAAAGGAAGATTTTTAGCAGCCTTGTGACCACTGGTGGTAATTGCTTCATCCAACACATCAACGCGAACCCTACAAGAGGATAGTTTCTTATGTAAAGGGGAAATGTATGGTTTCAAATTGGAAGCAGTCAACAAGTTCTCTAGAGGGACAGCTCAGCAGATCTCCTCTAGTGCATGGGTAATGCAGATAACTCTACACTACCTGTTATAATAATGACACTTCCCATAAAGCAAATCACCAGGGCAAGGTCTGTGCAGACACTGAACAAGCAGGGAATGCTGGAGAACATAGGCTTATTTTATTGAGTACAACTTTTTAATATATTTATTAAAAACGTCATCTCTTATTCCGTAGATCAAGGGACTGAGGAGTCTGGGCAAACAAGTGAACATGAGGAAGTTGAATATAAAAAAGAACGGGATGCAATTTGGAAAATAATACAGCGTTACCGTGGAGAGGAAGGAGACCATACAGAGAAGAAGCTGGAGTGCATGGAGCATCACCGTCTTCCCGGCTTTAACGGCTGAGGATCCACCAGATCCGAACCTCCTGGCAACCAGCATGACCTTACTGTATGTGAATAGAATGATTAACGCCACGGAGGTGAAGCTGAAGATATAGATGATGGATCTAATGATTTCCTGCATTCGATCAATCGTCATAACGGAACGATCACACAACATATGTAGCGAATAAAAAGTGTTTTTGGTTGAGTAGATGATGATGGTAAAATCTGCAATACTCGGAGAGAATCCTATCAGCCATATCACAACTATTGCGGATCTAGCTCTTCTTACATTGCAAAAGTCGAAGTGCCTAAACGGGAAACAAATCGCTACGTAACGCTCTAGAGACATGGCGGCCAGGTTGTATGGAGTCACTCGAAAGGAACAAGCGGCCAAAGTATGCAGCATGTAACAAATGGGCATGGGGATGTATACAGAATACATTATGCTCAGTACTATAAGATTTCCCATGGCGAGATACAAGGTGTCATTGAGGAGCATGTGGACAAAGAGGACGTATCGAGAGTTCTCCCAGATGGGAGGAGTGGTGAAGAACACCTTCAGAAGAACGGAGATGATGTACACGAAGAAGGTAAAGCACAAAAGTGTCAAGATTAGGAAAACTGTTCGGGTGATGTCATCAACTGTGTCATAGACTTGCAAGTCTCGGGTCACATTTCTACGGACAAAGAAAAGATTCTCCATTGAAAACCTAAGTCTTCTTAGAAATATCACACTTGGTAGAAGACACAAGAAGTAATGGTGATGAGATAATTATCTGTTTGGAATACAATGATACTAGTATACGAAACCTCACATGGCCAACACGGTCAATGGTCTGCTCCGTTGACTTTAGCACTTGGGTCCTTGGTTCAAACATGACCAAAGCAACATCTACATGAAGGTTGTATGTACCAGGTCTAACAACATTGGTCCTAGAGTAAAGGGAGTTTAGGTGACGCTAGGCAAACTTTTTGGGGTTATTATTTAAAGGGGATCTCGACTGAAGTATTTACTGATGAACCATTCAATTCTGTAAAAAGGGGGATTCCCAACGCTTCCTCCTTGCTTGTATATAAAGGTATACCCATCATAGGGGCAGCCCATGTAGTTGTTTTGGGGCTCAAGAGGGGAGCCCCGGCTCAGATGTTCCTTTTCCCTCTTCAGCTTGGTGGCGTTATTCATGTGGCTCTTCCACTCCACAGATAAAAATGATTAGAATATAAAGGAAAAAAAACAGGACCTAAGGATTATGCCTCACTTTTATCCATCCATGGGTGAGCACAACTTTTGGGTGATAGTGATGTTTAAAAAAGGTGTAAACCAACACAAGCAGGGGGCTCTTTTTGGTTTTGCCAATAGGGCCCCCGATCATGTATGTATCGTATTCAGTAATCCTGATTGGATAAATAGATAGATAGATAGATAGATAGATAGATAGATAGATAGATAGATAGATAGATAGATAGATAGATAGATAGATAGATAGATAGATAGATAGATATGAGATAGATAGATAGATAGATAGATATGAGATAGATAGATAGATAGATAGATAGATAGATAGATAGATAGATAGATAGATAGATAGATAGATAGATAGATAGATAGATAGATAGATAGATAGATATGAGATAGATAGATAGATAGATAGATATGAGATAGATAGATATGAGATAGATAGATAGATAGATAGATAGATAGATAGATAGATAGATAGATAGATAGATAGATAGATAGATAGATAGATAGATAGATAGATAGATAGATAGATAGATAGATATGAGATAGATAGATAGATAGATATGAGATAGATAGATAGATAGATATGAGATAGATAGATAGATAGATAGATAGATAGATAGATAGATATGAGATAGATAGATAGATAGATAGATATGAGATAGATAGATAGATAGATATGAGATAGATAGATAGATAGATAGATAGATAGATAGATAGATAGATAGATAGATAGATAGATAGATAGATAGATAGATAGATAGATAGATAGATAGATAGATAGATAGATAGATAGATAGGAGATAGATAGATATGAGATAGATAGATAGATAGATATGAGATAGATAGATAGATAGATATGAGATAGATAGATAGATAGATAGATAGATAGATAGATAGATAGATAGATAGATAGATAGATAGATAGATAGATAGATAGATAGATAGATAGATAGATATGAGATAGATAGATAGATAGATAGATAGATAGATAGATAGATAGATAGATAGATAGATAGATAGATAGATAGATAGATAGATAGATAGACAGACTGAGCGCCCACAACCTGCTCATCGAATCCGGGCGCCACAGACAGACCTACAAGCCCAGGGAGAGCCGACTGTGCCAACAGTGCGACCAGGAGGCCGTGGAGGATGAGGCCCACTTCCTGCTACACTGCTCCAAATACTCAGCAGTGAGGGACACTCACTTCAGGAGACTCTCTGATCTCTTACCGGACTTCAGCTCCATGGAAGAGCAAGAGAAACTCTACATCCTGCTGGGTGAAGAGGAAACCACAGTGGGCACAGCGGCACAATATGTCACTGCATGCCATAAACTGAGAGAGACATGATATGCCATGGACTTGTATAACCCCAACCCTAGATATGTCCCTATCCCCCAATCCCTCAGTCCCTATCCCTCATTCCCTTACTTCTTACTTGCTTTGGCAATGCTAATATGTATTTGGTCCTGCCAATAAAGCTTCTTTGAATTGAATTGAATTGAATTGAATTGATAGATAGATAGATTAGATAGATAGATAGATAGATATGAGATAGATAGATATGAGATAGATAGATAGATAGATAGATAGATAGATAGATAGATAGATAGATAGATAGATAGATAGATAGATAGATAGATAGATAGATAGATAGATAGATAGATATGAGATAGATAGATTAGATAGATAGATAGATATGAGATAGATAGATATGAGATAGATAGATAGATAGATAGATAGATAGATAGATAGATAGATAGATAGATAGATAGATAGATAGATAGATAGATAGATAGATAGATAGATAGATAGATAGGAGATAGATAGATATGAGATAGATAGATAGATAGATAGATAGATAGATAGATAGATAGATAGATAGATAGATAGATAGATAGATAGATAGATAGATAGATAGATAGATAGATAGATAGATAGATAGATAGATAGATAGATAGATATGAGATAGATAGATAGATATGAGATAGATAGATAGATAGATAGATAGATAGATAGATAGATAGATAGATAGATAGATAGATAGATAGATAGATAGATAGATAGATAGATAGATAGATAGATAGATAGATAGATAGATAGATAGATAGATATGAGATAGATATGAGATAGATAGATAGATAGATAGATAGATAGATAGATAGATAGATAGATAGATAGATAGATAGATAGATAGATAGATAGATAGATAGATAGATAGATAGATATTAGATAGATAGATATTAGATAGATAGATAGATATGAGATAGATAGATAGATAGATAGATAGATAGATAGATAGATAGATAGATAGATAGATAGATAGATAGATAGATAGATAGATAGATATGAGATAGATAGATAGATAGATAGATATGAGATAGATAGATAGATAGATAGATAGATAGATAGATAGATAGATAGATAGATAGATAGATATGAGATAGATAGATAGATAGATATGAGATAGATAGATAGATAGATAGATAGATAGATAGATAGATATGAGATAGATAGATAGATAGATATGAGATAGATAGATAGATAGATAGATAGATAGATAGATAGATAGATAGATAGATAGATAGATAGATAGATAGATAGATAGATAGATATGAGATAGATAGATAGATAGATAGATAGATAGATAGATAGATAGATAGATAGATAGATAGATAGATAGATAGATAGATAGATAGATATGAGATAGATAGATAGATAGATAGATAGATAGATAGATAGATATTAGATAGATAGATATGAGATAGATAGATAGATAGATAGATAGATAGATAGATAGATAGATAGATAGATAGATAGATAGATAGATAGATAGATAGATAGATAGATAGATAGATAGATAGATAGATAGATAGATAGATAGATAGATAGACACATACCCAGACTGGTCAAGGTGGGATTCCAGCCCAACAGAAATCTTCCACCTAGAATTCTGCAAACACCTTCTCCAAGTCCATCGGAGCACCTCAAATAGTGCCTGTCGGGCAGAACTGGGCAG